>NW_019268621.1:292202-292597 GCF_002738365.1 Cucurbita moschata | reverse complement strand
CATCGCGAGTAGAGACTGTGGCACGTGCATAGGGTAGACTCATATTTAAATTTCTAGTCTTAAGTTAGAATAGGTTGTTTTGCATTCCATTGTTTTAAATTATTTTGTATTTGTTTTTGTTTTCTCTAAATTTTAGTATTTCATATTTAAACACGTAAGACCATGGCTGTGTTTTTCAAAGAAGAAGTTGTTTTAAACGTTTTTCTGAAATTTTCGTTATCAATTATGTTCATGTAAGAGTTATATTTCCGCATTATAGATGAGCATGAGACGTTAGTAGCGACTCTGAGTTTGTGGAAATTTAGGGTCGTTACAGTTGGTATCAGAGCTCTAGGTTTTAGATTCTGTAGACTAGCCTACAATGTAGGCTTGGCACGTTCCATGGTCCCAACGTC
>NW_019268621.1:290502-292054 GCF_002738365.1 Cucurbita moschata | reverse complement strand
GATTAAGGTATCCGAGGCCGTTTCAGAGCCGTATTTCACATTTATTAAATTATAGGTAAATTAATTGTGAAATACTAACGGAAAGTGGTGGACGGTGTGATAGGAAACAAACCCCGAGGACGTAGGGAGCGGCTCTCATGGAACGGGAGCTTACGTTTAGCGATTTAGGGAGTACTTCGGCCAAGACCAACCAAGTAAGTGGCCTTACTATAGGATAGGCTAAAAATTGTATGAGTTACGATGTTGTATGAACNTCGGCAAGCAGCCCTGAGAGGGTAGACGTAGTAACTAAGGATAGAGTAAAGAATGATCAAGCAATAGTAGCTGACCAAACTTTAAGCGTAGTCCTAATAGTAGTAAAGATGATCGACTTCAACGTACTGCTAGGCATGGATTGACTAGTTGCAAACCATGCTATTATAGAATGTCGCAAAAAAAAAGGTGATATTCTCACCATCGGTGGGACCTAGCTTTAAATTTAAAGGCACAAATACCGGGGCTACCCCCAAAGGTAGTCTCGATGATGAAAGCAAAGAGATTAGTCCAACAATGTGGTTGGACTATATTAGCATGTGCCGTAGACGTAAGAGGAAAAGAAAAGGCCCTAGAAAGCGTGTCCATCGTAAATGAGTTCCCAAATGTGTATCCGGATGACCTACCTGGAATACCCCCTTCTCGAGTGGTCGACTTAATCATCGAACTCGAGCCGAGAACTGAGCCTATTTCTAAAGCACCTATCGCATGGCGCTAGCAGAGTTGAAAGAACTCAAGGCGCAATTACAAGACTAACGGGAAAAAGGGGTCATTCAACCTAGCATAATCCCTTGAGTTGCGCCAGTGTTTGTTCAAAAGAAAGATGGATCGATGCATTTGTGCATCGATTACAGAGAGTTAAATAAGAGAACCATAAAGAACAAATATCCTCTGCCTAGAATAGAAGACTTATTCGATCAACTCAGAGAGGCAACGATATTTTCTAAGATAGATCTGCGATTAGGTTACCATTAAATAAAGAGTAAAGAAAAAGACGTACCAAAGACAGCATTCAAGACAAGGTATGATCGCTACAAGTTCGTTGGGGGTGTCATTTGGCCTCACCAATGCTCCAGCTTTGTGAATGGAGTTAATGAATCGAGTGTTCAAGGACTGTCTAGACACTTTTGTGATCGTGCTCATTGATGACATCCTAGTATACTCAAAAACAAACTTGGTACACCAGGAACACCTCTAAAATGTCCTAGCCACCCTAAGAAAGAACAAGTTGTATGCCAAGTTCTCATAGTGTGAATTTTGGTTATGATAAGTTTTTTTCCTAGGATACGTGGTGACAAAGGATGGAGTATCCGTAGATCCTACTAAGATTAAAGCGGTCACAAAGTAGGAACGCCCAACTTCGGTAACACCAGTACAGAGTTTCTTGGGACTAGCGAGATACTATCGAAGGTTCGTGTAGCACTTCGCTAGAATAGCCTCGCCTTTGACACAGCTAACGAGAAAAGGGGTACCATTTATATGAAATGACGCTTGTGAGGCAAGCTTCCAAAACCTAAAA
>NW_019268621.1:284928-287478 GCF_002738365.1 Cucurbita moschata | reverse complement strand
AAGCAGCCCTGAGAGGGTAGACGTAGTAACTAAGGATAGAGTAAAGAATGATCAAGCAATAGTAGCTGACCAAACTTTAAGCGTAGTCCTAATAGTAGTAAAGATGATCGACTTCAACGTACTACTAGGCATGGATTGACTAGTTGCAAACCATGCTATTATAGAATGTCGCAAAAAAAAAAAAGGTGATATTCTCACCATCGGTGGGACCTAGCTTTAAATTTAAAGGCACAAATACCGGGGCTACCCCCAAAGGTAGTCTCGATGATGAAAGCAAAGAGATTAGTCCAACAATGTGGTTGGACTATATTAGCATGTGCCGTAGACGTAAGAGGAAAAGAAAAGGCCCTAGAAAGCGTGTCCATTGTAAATGAGTTCCCAAATGTGTATCCGGATGACCTACCTGGAATACCCCCTTCTCGAGTGGTCGACTTAATCATCGAACTCGAGCCGAGAACTGAGCCTATTTCTAAAGCACCTATCGCATGGCGCTAGCAGAGTTGAAAGAACTCAAGGCGCAATTACAAGACTAACGGGAAAAATGGTTCATTCAACCTAGCATAATCCCCTGAGTTGCGCCAGTGTTTGTTCAAAAGAAAGATGGATCGATGCATTTGTGCATCGATTACAGAGAGTTAAATAAGAGAACCATAAAGAACAAATATCCTCTGCCTAGAATAGAAGACTTATTCGATCAACTCAGAGAGGCAACGATATTTTCTAAGATAGATCTGCGATTAGGTTACCATTAAATAAAGAGTAAAGAAAAAGACGTACCAAAGACAGCATTCAAGACAAGGTATGATCGCTACAAGTTCGTTGGGGGTGTCATTTGGCCTCACCAATGCTCCAGCTTTGTGAATGGAGTTAATGAATCGAGTGTTCAAGGACTGTCTAGACACTTTTGTGATCGTGCTCATTGATGACATCCTAGTATACTCAAAAACAAACTTGGTACACCAGGAACACCTCTAAAATGTCCTAGCCACCCTAAGAAAGAACAAGTTGTATGCCAAGTTCTCATAGTGTGAATTTTGGTTATGATAAGTTTTTTTCCTAGGATACGTGGTGACAAAGGATGGAGTATCCGTAGATCCTACTAAGATTAAAGCGGTCACAAAGTAGGAACGCCCAACTTCGGTAACACCAGTACAGAGTTTCTTGGGACTAGCGAGATACTATCGAAGGTTCGTGTAGCACTTCGCTAGAATAGCCTCGCCTTTGACACAGCTAACGAGAAAAGGGGTACCATTTATATGAAATGACGCTTGTGAGGCAAGCTTCCAAAACCTAAAAGAGAGATTGGTAACCGTCTCGGTACTCACAGTACCCGAAATCTCAGAAGAGTACGTAATCTATAGTGACGTCTTTAAAGAATGGACTAGGATGTGTGTTAATGCAACACGTTAAAGTTGTTGCATACGCGTCCCATCAACTAAAATAATACGAAGATAATTACCCTACCAACGACTTGGAGTTGGCCGCTGTAGTGTTCACGCTGAAATTTGGTGACACTATCTGTATGGAGAGAAAAATTCAAAGTTTAACCGACCACAAGATTTTAAATATTTCTTCACCCAGAAAGAGTTAAATATGAGACAGAGAAGGTGGTTAGAATTGGTGAAGGACTACGATGTAGATATCCAGTACCACCCTGGAAAAGCAAATGGGGTCGCAGACGCTTTGAGTAGAAAGGTGGCCCACTCTTCGGCCCTCATTACGAGGGAAGTAAGGGTACAAAGAAAATTTGATGGAGTCATCATAGTTGTAGCGACCGAGAGAGTCATGGCACAACTGGCTCGACTTACAGTGCAACCTACACTTAGGCAAAGAATGGTTACCTCCCAACGAGAGGATCCAAACCTACAGAAAGTCTTAAGTCAGCTAGTTGAGAGTCTAGTAATGGATTCTCAAAGACCTCAGATGAAGGGCTATTGTATCAGGGATGCCTATATGTCTCGACAATAGAGGAGCTAAGGAAAGAAATACTAACGAATGTCACAACTCACCATTTGTCATGCACCTTTGAGATACAAAGATGAATTTAAAGCAACACTTTCGATGGAAGAGCATGAAGAGGGATGTGGCCGAGTTTGTGAGCAAGTGCTTAGTTTGTCAACAAGTGAAAGCTCCTAGACAAAAGGCAGCGGGGTTGTTGCAGCCCCTAAGCATACTAGAGTGGAAGTGGGAAAACATAGCAATGGACTTCATAGTAGGATTACCCAAAACGCTTAAAGGCTATACAATGATCGGGTAGTTGTCGATAGGTTGACCAAGTCAGCACACTTCCTACCTGGGAAAGCTACATATACAGTTGACAATTGGGCAAAGCTGTATGTGAAAGAAAGAGTAAGACTACATGGAGTCCCAGTATCTATAGTGTCGGATCGGGATCCATGCTTTACGTCAGCGTTTTGGCGCGGACTCCAAAAAGCACTGGGTACCCGCCTCGACTTTAGTACCGCCTTTCACCCCCAAACAGATGGACAAACGGAGCGTTTAAACCAAATTCTAGAGGACATGTTACGCGCTTGCGTACTAGATTTTAAG
>NW_019268621.1:284424-284901 GCF_002738365.1 Cucurbita moschata | reverse complement strand
CTTGGCCCAGTAGCCCTCCACAGCCCACGACCCGAACCGGGCTGCGACCCGCGCTTCGACCCGACACTGTCGCCCGACGTGGCTTTCTCTGCTACTGCCACGTGTCACTCAACGGCGCAGGCAGTCCCTCGGCTCGGCTCGGCGCAAACGGCTCGGGCTCCCTCCGGCGGCTCCTCCGGCGGCTCCAGCGGCTGTTCGGCTCGGCTCACCTGTTTTCAGCCCGGTTTCCACTGTTCCGACTCTCCCGAATCTGTTTTCGGCCCCGATTAAGGTATCCGAGGCCGTTTCAGAGCCGTATTTCACATTTATTAAATTATAGGTAAATTAATTGTGAAATACTAACGGAAAGTGGTGGACGGTGTGATAGGAAACAAACCCCGGGGACGTAGGGAGCGGCTCTCACGGAACGGGAGCTTACGTTTAGCGATTTAGGGAGTACTTCGGCCAAGGCCAACCAAGTAAGTGGCCTTACTATAG
>NW_019268621.1:223081-282648 GCF_002738365.1 Cucurbita moschata | reverse complement strand
ACCAACCAAGTAAGTGGCCTTACTATAGGATAGGCTAAAAATTGTATGAGTTACGATGTTGTATGAACTATGTCGTATGATGCGGTATATGAGTTATGATGATGTATGACTTATGATGATGTGTGTGGGTTATGATACCTGATGATGTGTTCAGTATTTATATATTTTGATGAATGTCGTACTTGATATGTTTGATGCACTTTGTGGCAATATGATGAGTATGATGATTGCGTGACGTTTACCTTAATATGATGATGTTTTCCATATTGAGCATGCTATATGATGATGAGTGCCATATTGCATCATGTCGTTAGATCGACATAGGACACAACCCTAAGAGCATGAAAATGATATTAATATAAATATCCACGAGTATGTGTTACCTAGAGTAACAAAGAGATGAGACTAGAGGGTTGTGTCAGAAGAGACATTATGATGGATTTAGAGGGACCTCATGCATATTGTATGTTCATAAGCATAGGGCTACTTCCCCTAGAGATGATGAGTGCGGACGCGCACCTTATGATGAGCGCGAATGCGCACAGGTGCGAAAGCACACAGATGAGGGTGTTCATGAGGCGCATGACACTATGGGGTTCCGCTGACCTCCGGACGTCGCTACAGATTAGCTTGACCAGAGGGTCCAGGGGGTGTGCGAGCGCCCTGGGGACTCACACTCGCACGTGTGAGTCGTGTGTAGGGAAGTACTACACATCCAATTTATCCGAGACTGGAGGCCACCCCTAAGATGATTAGAGATAGGTCCCTAAATCATGATTGCATGTGTTTGCATTTGCATGGCCCCCTATAGTGGGGCCACTTACTGAGTATTCTTTGAAATACTCAGGCCGTGTGCCACTTCATTTTTCAGGTAAAGGTAAGGTGCACTTGTACGGAGGACGGCGGCATCGCGAGTAGAGACTGTGGCACGTGCATAGGGTAGACTCATATTTAAATTTCTAGTCTTAAGTTAGAATAGGTTGTTTTGCATTCCATTGTTTTAAATTATTTTGTATTTGTTTTTGTTTTCTCTAAATTTCAGTATTTCATATTTAAACACGTAAGACCATGGCTGTGTTTTTCAAAGAAGAAGTTGTTTTAAACGTTTTTCTGAAATTTTCGTTATCAATTATGTTCATGTAAGAGTTATATTTCCGCATTATAGATGAGCATGAGACGTTAGTAGCGACTCTGAGTTTGTGGAAATTTAGGGTCGTTACAGATATGGCCAAGCATAAGGTTAAGCAAACAAATTGTGCAAGCACCCTCAAAATAGAGGAGGAGGTCAAACAAGAACCTCTCTAGGTCCGAATGATGTTTTTAGTGACCGCAGACAACATTTCCTAACTATAGGTGAAAGCACAAGGTTGAGTTCTTAGAGAACTTCACGTACTTGAGGGTTAGCTTAAGGAGTACCATGAGAGTTATTACTGTACTAAAGGCAAGGAAGCTGATTATTTACGATGCATGGACATTTTTAGCAAGTGTGACAGATGTTAGTGATATAGAGAAAATAGTATCCACGGTACCGATGGATAAGAAACTCGAGCATGTATTTCCAATGGAGTTTGCTTATAATAACAACTACCAAACGATCATCTAGATGATACTCTTTGAAGAGGGTCGTCCTAGGACAGCAGTTTTAAGTATAGGAGTTTGTGGTCATTTTAAATTTGTATCTCTTTCTCTAGTCCCGTCTTTAATAAACTTTGAATAACACTCAATTTGTATATGGTTTTCAGTTTTAAATGTAATGTTAGTTTGATTTTAAATTACACAAAATTTTATACCCATCAATTTGAAAGCCTTGAAATTTGAATTGTGAAAACCACTTTTAGAATTATTCCAATAAAAGATAGTGTTCGTTATGATCCTTGATTTGAAGCCTTCAAAATTGAATTGTGAAAATCGTTTTTGGAATTAATAAGATGGTGAATTGATCGACCTTGAATGTATGATTGATGATAATTTTCTTTTTCCAAAATATCAAACTGTTGTAACACAATTGAAGAAATTTAAGACTGCACGAAATATGACAAAAAAATAAATTTGACATTAAAAAAAATGTCAATTTCTAACAAAGATGATGCCTAATAAGTGTTTAGAATTTATAAACGTAACCCTGCAAATTTTTTAATAGTTTTAGTACTTTATTCTTGACATTCGAAAAACTATATGTACATGGATTCTTTTTTATTTACATGGCTAAAGTTTACGTAGCATGATATGAGCTCTATGTTGAGGTCTAATAGTTAAATTAGATGTCGGAGCATGCCTAGAAGATGAAGAAAGCTCAAAAGAAAAGTGTTGTAGAATCATGGATAGAGCAATTTTGGCCTCAATTATGGCAAAGTTCTGTCCAATGCATATGCGAGGACCCCATCCAAACGGGAAGAACCCAGTTTGATTTTGTGTCGCTTTTGAAACTCCTTCAGCAAATCTATCGGGATTAAACTCATTTGCATCATCACCCCATATCTTCTTATCACGATGGATAAGTGTGAATGTTTGCTGAATCACCACACCTCAATGGGGGTGAGAGTTCTCTTATTTATAATTATTTTCAGAATACAGAAATATGGTAAATTACAAATATTATGGAAATAGTAATAAAAGGAAAGAATAATAAATGAATGCAATATATTTGCCTTTAATAAGAGGGCAAATATGGTAACCCGTAATGTAAGGCAAATATCTAGATATTTGCCTTATAGTGACGGTCAACTATCCTTAACACCCCCCCGCAAGCTGAGCGTCGGATTTGAACGAACGTAAAGCTTGGATCTGAAAAATTCAAAGAGAGGTCGAGAAATACTCTTTGTGAAGATGTCAGCAACTTGGAGATGAGAGGGTACATATTGTGTGCGAAGTTTGCCAGCGATAACAAGTTCTCGAAGGAAATGATAATCTAGTTCAACATGTTTGGCCCGCTTGTGAGAAACGGGATTAGAGCTCAAAAAAATAGCACTTTTGTTGTCACATAAGAGTAAGGGCTGCTTTGAAATAGGGACCTTGAGGTCATGCAAAAGATGCGTAACCCAAAGAAGTTCAGCAGCGGTTGTGGCAAGAGCACGATACTCAGATTCACAGCTGGAGCGTGAGACAGTAGGTTGCTTTTTGGCACTCCAAGAAACCAGATTGTTACCAAGATAAATAGAATAGCCGGATGTAGAACGACGAGTATCGGGACAACCAGCCCAGTCAGCATCCGAATAAGCGACTAGCGTACTAGGAACATTGGATGGACGAAAGGTAAGACCAAAGTGGAGTGTTCCTTTGACATAGCGAAGAATACGTTTGACAGCAAGAAAGTGATCTGCAGTAGGGGCATGCAAGAATTGACTGACAGAATTGACAGCATAGGCAATATCTGGACGCGTAATAGTCAAGTACTGAAGGGCGCCAACAAGAGATCTGTAGAGAGTAGGATCAGAGAAAGGAGAACCATCAGCAGTCAAGTGTTGAGAAACAACCATAGGAGTGTGAACTGGTTTGCTATCGAGCAACTGAGCACGAGTAAGAATATCTCGAGCATATTTTAACTGACTAATAAAGAGACCATCAGGAGTGGGTGAAGCTTCAAGACCAAGAAAGTAACTGAGAGAACCCAAATCTTTGGTAGCAAACTCAGAATGAAGCTTGCGAGTAAAGCTGTCAATAAGAGATGAGTTGTTGCCGGTAACAATAATGTCATCAACATAAAGAAGCAAATAGATAATGTTAGATTGCTGATGAAAGACAAAAAGGGACGTGTCAGCGCGACTGCAAGAAAACCCAAGTGTGAGAAGAAATGAGCTAAAACGCTGAAACCAAGCACGAGGAGCTTGCTTTAAACCATAGAGGGCTTTCTTTAATAGACAAACATGAGTGGGAAATCGAGGATCAATATACCCAGGAGGTTGTTCCATATGAACACGTTCAATAAGAGTTCCATTGAGAAAAGCATTCTTGACATCAAGTTGTCGAAGAGGCCATTTATTTGTGACTGCAATAGAAAGCACAACACGGACAGTGGTAGCTTTGACAACCGGACTGAAAGTGTCAGTGTAGTCAAGACCAGGAACCTGAGTATAACCTTTGGCAACAAGACGAGCCTTGAAACGCTCGACAGATCCATCAGGCAAATATTTAATACGAAACACCCATTTAGAGCCCACGATGTTGGTGTTAGCAGGGCGAGGAACCAAAGTCCAAGTATCATTTTGTTGTAATGCTTGAATTTCTTCATCCATGGCAGCCACCCAAGCAGGATTCTTAGCCGCAGATTTGAATCCTTTTGGCTCAGTGGATGCAAGAAGAGCAGAAAGAAGTCCAGATGAGCCCAAAATACCAAGATTTGCTGGATGACGAGTCTTGAATATACCAGCTTTGGCTCGTGTGATCATAGGATGAGTGCCCAAAGAAGAGAAATCAACAGGAGGTTCAATAGAGGTCGAATTAGAAGTCGAAGGTGGCAAAGTGGAACCTGCAAGAGAAGTATCAACCTGCACAGACTCATCTACAAGGTCAGAACAAATATCACACGGGGATGAACTGGATCGAGGAGTTTGCGGTGATGAAGTGGTAGGGGGGGATGAATCAATATGATGAAAATGTGGTTCTAAGAAATTTGAAATAGGAATAGAGGAAAGAGGTTGGGTCTGGGAGCTAGGGATAGCAGGAAAGTGGGTTTCATCAAATTGAGCATGACAGGTGATATATAGCTTAGTGGTGGCCGGATCAAGACAGCGAAACCCTTTATGAGCAGGACTATAACCCAAAAAAATACAAGGAATGCTGCGGGGAGAAAGCTTGTTAGGCATATAATCACGCAAATAAGGATAAACACGACAACCAAAGGGATGAAAATTGTCATAATGTGGAGTGTAGCCATAAAGGAGTTCAAAGGGTGACTTACCTCCAAGAAGTGGAGTAGGCAACCGGTTGATAATATAAGCTGCAGTGCTGAAGGCGTCAACCCAAAAACGAGAAGAAAGATGAGAGTGAAAGAGAAGGGCCAAGCCAGTCTCAGTCACATGACGATGTTTTCTCTCAGCACGACCATTTTGAGCAGGTGTATATGGACAAGAGAGTTGATGGTGGATGCCAGAATTACGTAAATGAGTTTTGAAACAAGTATTAGTAAATTCGGTACCACCATCACTTTGAAATACCTTGATACGAGAAGAATATTGATTTTCCACAAATTTTTGAAATTGAAGAAAAATATCAAAAAAATCAGATTTAAATTTTAAAGGGTAAAACCAAGTGAATCGAGAATAATCATCAATAAAAATAACATAATAAAGGAAACCCGAATTTGATTTGACGGGAGAAGGACCCCAAAGATCACAATGAATAAGATCTAACACATGAGACGACCTACGTTCATTGCGGGAATAAGGCAATCGATGACTTTTTGCAAGCTGACAGGTATTACATAATGATGGAGAAGGCAATAAAGACGTAAGAGAAAGATGACCTTTTCTATTTAAAAAAGAAATAACAGAATGATTCACATGACCTAGACGAGCATGCCATAAATCATATGAAGCACGTAAAGATTTGTTTCTAAGGGCTGAAATAAAAGCAGAGTTGCCGCGCTCCAGCACATATAGCCCTCCATCTCTTTTACCGGTTGCCACCACCCTTCCTGTTTGACGATTCTGGATAGTAATAAGATTATTAGTAAATGTAACGGAGAGAGGAAAATCAGACGTTAATTTACTTATGGAAAGAAGATTTTTAGTGAGGTGAGGGACAACCAAGACATCTAACAAGTGAATATTTGGAACAGGTGAAAGAGTACCGGTGTGGGTAATGGGTAGGGAAGCACCGTTTCCTACAATCACAGAGTCCTTACCCGTGTAATTTTTAGACTGATCCAAAATAGATGGGTCGGCAGTCATATGGGCCGAAGCTCCAGTGTCCAGAAACCAATCAGCAGTATCGGGTCCAGCAATAGAACATGACGTGTTAAAGGCTTCAGCAAGGTGAGCATGAGAAGAATCAGGTCGAACATACCGTTGGTTGCAGCGGTCAGCATAATGGCCCTCTTTGCGGCATATTTGGCAGTGAGGTGGTCGACGACCTTGACTTGAGTGGGTTCGTCCTCGATTAGAAGAGTTATTTTTGTGAGAATAAGAACGACCTCGCTGGTTGGTAAAGGAAGCAGGGTGGCTTCCATGGGTGCGACCACGATTAGTGACTGTGAATGCTGTAGGAGTGGAGTTAGAGGACTCAAGGGAGAGCTGAAACAACTCAAAACTTTCAGCTTTAGAGACTAAATCTGCAAAACAGGGGATAGAGGTAAGAGCCATCTGAGCAGTAGAAAAAGCTGAAAATTCGGTGCCGAGTCCACGAAGGAACCAGTGCACTTTATCAATGTCCTCGACCGGTCTGCCAATGGCATGAAGTTGGTCACAAATTTTTTTGAAGGCACGGGCATACTCAGCAACAGGTTTGGTGCCACGTTTCATCAACTGCAAGTCATCCTTGAGTCTCAGTTCACGAGCTTTCGACTGATGGCTGAACGTAGTTTCCAACGCAAGCCAAACATCACGTGCAGTAGGGAGACCAACGACAACAGCCATGGCTTCCTCAGTGAGAGAGGAGAGCAGGAGACAGAGAAGTCGTTGATCGGCTGCTCTCCATGCCAAATATTTGGGGTTGAGTGTTGAAGAGGTTTCTGGTTCAAAGCGAGGTGGTGGAACCCTGGTTCCATCGACATAGCCCAGCATGTCTTGACTCTCAAGAAGAGGGAGAAGTTGGCTTTTCCAAAGAAGATAATTGGAGGAAGAAAGTTTGATGGTGATCATATGGATTAGAGTATTGAAAGGAAGAAGATGATAAGAAGATTCGGAAGCCATAGAGAAGAAAGGATCAGGGTTGTTAAACCGAAAGGGCTCTGATACCATGTGAATGTTTGCTGAATCACCACACCTCAATGGGGGTGAGAGTTCTCTTATTTATAATTATTTTCAGAATACAGAAATATGGTAAATTACAAATATTATGGAAATAGTAATAAAAGGAAAGAATAATAAATGAATGCAATATATTTGCCTTTAATAAGAGGGCAAATATGGTAACCCGTAATGTAAGGCAAATATCTAGATATTTGCCTTATAGTGAC
The DNA here is from genome assembly GCF_002738365.1 of Cucurbita moschata. Lineage (NCBI taxonomy): Eukaryota > Viridiplantae > Streptophyta > Magnoliopsida > Cucurbitales > Cucurbitaceae > Cucurbita > Cucurbita moschata. The sequence continues at coordinate 275,534 of NW_019268621.1, read as the reverse complement.
GGTCAACTATCCTTAACAATAAGAACAATTGGAAAACTCAGCATCACTCCCGTTGGTAAACTCAATTTTTCAAGCTTTGTTTCGTTTTGAACGAGACGAGTAAGCAACGCTGCTGGTGGGTATAATCTCAGGACTTCATTCAATATCATCGTAACCTAAATGTTGAGAATAAGATAAAATGTAACCAATGAAATAAAATGAAAATGAAAATGAAAATACATAGAAGAGAGTGTTCCTCACAATTTTTAGGCAATTTAAACCATCAAAATCTGGTTTGTTGTTTCCAAAGACTTGTAGGACCTCTTCTCTTGCTCGATCTTGCCATTTTGTGTATGAACTCAATAAAACCATAGTCCAAACTAGTAGCATTGCTGTGGTTTCTTGGCCAGCAAGATAAAAGATTCTACATTCTTCTACGATGTCTTCGATACTCATTCCAACATCGTTGTTTCCCTGCTCTCGAATTTCTTTCAAATTTGATTGTAAGAGGATGCTTAATAGATCAATATGCATAGCTTCACTTGCCATCATAGCCCTTTGCCTTTTGTTGATAACATCCAAGAGCAACGTTTTTAATTCTTTGCTTATCTTTTTCATTCTAATGTTTGACTTCGTTGGTACAAACCTGCACAAACGTTATAATGAGATGTTAAACGAAATTTCATAAATATTGCATGTGTGAGATCGATTGGAGAGAGGAACGAGTGTCAGCGATTGTGAGATCTCACATTGGTTGGAGAGAGGAACGAAACATTTTTTATAAGTGTGTGGAAACCTCTTTCTAGCAGACTCGTTTTAAAAACTTTGAGGGAAACCCTAAACAGAAAGCCTAAAAGGGAGAGGCCAAAGAGGACAATATTTGCTAGTGGTTGGCTTGAGCGGTTATAAATGGTATCAGAGTCAGACACCAAATGGTGTGCCAACGAAGATGCTGGGCCCTGAAAGGGGTAGATTGTGAGATCGAAGGGGGTGGATTGTTAGATTCTACATTGGTTGGAGAGAGGAATGAGTGTCAATGAGGACGCTGGGTCCAGAAAGGGGTGGATTGTGAGAGGAACGAGTGCCAGCGACGACGATGGGTCTCGAAGGGGGTGAATTGTGAGATCTCACATTGGTTGAAGAGGGGAAAAAAGCATTCTTTGTGAGTGTGAAAACCTCTCCCTAGCAGACACGGTTTAAAAATCTCGAGGAGAAGTTCAAAAGGAAAAGACTAAAAAGGACTCATATTCATGTCTAAATTGAATTGAATTGTGCATGAGTTCACCTCCATCCAGGTATGTAAACTGTAGATATAGATTGAACAACTAGATTCGTAAGTTGTTTTAGACGTAAGTTGTTTTAGACGTATAAAAATCATTTTTCCTTCTTCATAGCTGCTTCCAAATGCTGTTCGAGAAATCACATCAGCTGCCAAGTTTTCCAAATGAGGCATCACATCCAACTCATAAAATCCATGTTCTGAGACCACTTCTTCCCATTTCCTAATCATCTCAGTGCAACTCTTACATATTGCAGGCACCATGTCCTGTATATAGCAATTTAAGCATATATAGCATATATATGAACAATTAGACTCGGCAAAAATATTGTTGCTCAAAGAATATAGAAGCAACTTCTAAATGTACGTTTAAATGAATCTAACATTGTTAGTTGGATAGTCGTGTAACAGCCCAACCCCACCGTTAGCAGATATTGTCCTCTTTGAGCTTTCCCTTTCGGGTTTTCCCTTAAAATTTTTGGATAGTCGTGTAACAGCTCTAACAGCCCAACCCCACCGCTAGCAGATATTGTCCTCTTTGAGCTTTCCCTTTCGGGTTTCCCCCTAAAGTTTTTGGATAGTCGTGTAACAGCCCTAACAGCCCAACCCCACCGCTAGCAGATATTGTTCTCTTTGAGCTTTCCCTTTCGGGTTTCCCTTTAAAGTTTTTAAAACGTATCTGCTAAGGAGAGGTTTCTATACCATTATAAAGAATGTTTCATTTTCCTCCCCAACCTATGTGGGATCTCACAAGCAAACATGTTTACAAGGGTACAAAAATCTCTCCCTAGCAGACACGTTTTAAAAGCCCGAAGGGGAAAGCCCAAAAATGACAATATTTGCTGCTAGTTGTGGATTTGGTCTATTACAAACAGTATTAGAGTCAGACAACAGGCAGTGTGTCAGCAAGGACGCTAGGCCTCGAAGGGAGGTGAATTGTGAGATCCCACATCGATTGCTGAGAGGAACAAGTGTCAGCGAGAATGCTGGGCCACATAAGAGGTGGATTGTGAGATCCCACGTTGGTTGGAGAAGGGAATGGAGTATTCTTTATAAGAGTGGGGAAATCTCTCCCTATCATGCACGTTTTAAAACCGTAAGGCTAACAACGATATGTGGGCCAAAACGGACAATATCTACTAGTGGTAAGCATGAACTATTACAAATTGTTACCAATCGTATTGAAAGCAACAATTATACAAAATTAAACTTATAAATACTAATTATGAGTTTATTTATTCAAGTCAAGTTTTGATATCTAATTACAAGAAGAAAGCATACCTTCAAGTGTTTGAAATGAAAGGCTGGATTCATTATCTTTCTATGCTTAACCCATTTGGATCCTTCATGATTAATAAGTCCATCGAAAAGCAACCTTGCAAGAGGGTTGATAGTCGGCTTTTGAATATCATGCATTAAAGAAAGTGCAGCTTTGAGTTGATCAGGGTCCATGATGTGCACTCTTGGATATGGTCCAGTCCAAATGAATGAATTCTTTCCTGTATTTAATATAAACTAACGAATATTTGTTAAAAATTTTTTATTTATAATCCTTGAAGTATTTAAATATTTGTCAAAGAAATCTATAACACAATAATTAAACTTACCATATTTGCGGATGGTATGATTTATGGAGGGGATGACACGTGGAGCAATATCATGGGAGAAGGTCATGGGGCTGGATATGGCCTGCTCCCTCATGGCGGCTATGTCCTTCATGTCGCCGGAGAGAAGCCGGTAAGGATTCCCGGCGAAGCCTTGGTTTCTGAGGGACCTCTCAAGCTTCTTGGGCCTCAGCCAAATCCAGTTCAAAAATCTCCATCCCCATACGGCTAAACACACCACAGCCACCGCCAAAATGGAGTCCCTAATACTCGCCAATATCTCCATCTAAATTGAGAGATATTTCTGAATTTTGTGCTTAGCGATGGAAGGAAGGAGGACTTGTGTTTGCTAATTTATAACCAAACAAAAGTGCATGCAAACAAATTTGATTCGTGAAATTACAACTTTATCCAATTAAGTCGAGTTTAATATCGTTCGTGTTTAGCCATGAGCTTGCTTGCTAACGAGACTAGTTGTAATGGCTCAGGCCCACCGCTAGCAGATATTGTCTACTTTGGACTTTCCCTTTCGGGCTTCCCCATATGTCTACTAAGGAGAGGTTTCCAGCTTTCCCTTTCGGGTTTCCCCTCAAGGTTTTTAAAACGCATCTGCTAGAGAGGTTTCCACATCCTTATAAAGGGCGTTTCGTTCTCCACTCCAATCGGTGTGGGATCTCACAATCCACCCCCCCTTTGGAGTCCAACGTTCTCACTGACATTTGTTCCTTTGTCCAATCGATGTGGGACCCCTATCAAACCACCCCCCTTCGGGGCCCAGCGTTCTTACTGACACATCGTCTCGTGTCTACCCCCTTCGGGGCTCAGCCTTCTTACTGACACATCACCCGGTGTCTAGCTCTGATACCATTTGTAATGGTGCAGACCCACCGCTAGCAGATATTGTTCTCTTTGAGCTTCCCTTTCGCGCTTCCCCATAAGGTTCTTAAAACGCGCCTGTTAAGGAGAGGTTTCCACACCTTTGCAAAAAGATGTTTAGCTCTCCATCCCAATCGAGGTGGGATCTCACACTAGTCATATATAGCGTGATGAGTCTCTTAAATTCTTATTTTTTATGTTTAGCAATTTGTATACATTCGGGGTAAGAGGTGACGTTTCTTATTGTGGGCAATTGATGGAACAGAATCTATTAAATTTTAACTTCCTTTTAGGAATAATTATTTTTGAATTTTTGAATTTCGGGTAAAAGATATATTTTAGTATTATTATTTTTGGATATAATTTTAAACATTTAATGAGGCTATAATGGAACCAATTCCAAATCCAGTTAGAAGAGTTAGAAGAGCTTGCGTGAACATCTTTGGTAGGGAATTCAATTACATATTAGATTTAGATATTTTGTTTGGTGGTTGTAATCACCTTATCAAATCGATACATTTAGAAAGAAGATAAGGATAAAAGTCTTCGTGGGCTATTTTGATTGTGAACTATGTGGTTGTGGCCTATTACTTTATTTTTTATTTTCTTTTCCTACTTTATTCATCCTGTTATGCCATATTATCTCGGACTTTATTTTTCATTTTTATGTAATAGGTTAAGGATATAAAAATAATAAATAAATAATTGTGTAAGAAATTTTGGGTGAGTCAGAGGAGCTGCTATGACCCCAACTAATCACTCACTCTCCATTTGATTCCCACGACGCCTATAGTACTTCTCCCCCATTTCACTTCCAGCTCCCTCATTTCCAAGAGAGAAGATGTTGTAAACCTCCTTTCGAATCTTGTCGGCACATAGTCAAGCCTAGACTTCAAGTTGCAAATTAGTATCATTGCAGTTGGTGGAACGATTAGCAATGTCAAGAATCCTTTTGAATCTCTTTCTTTGTGTGGTCGGGTTGGAATTTTAGGGAAGGGGACACACATTTTTCATGATTGTTGTACTATATAGGAATCATCGTCATTATGAGTCACGGGAGGAGGTAATTGGAACCAAACGACGTATAGACTGTGCGTGTATTTCCATTTGAAAAAGAGACCGGAAAAGGTCAAAGCCATTCCCTTCAAAAAAATATTCCCGAACGACTGGAAAACTGTAATCCGACTCTAAACGATATCAAAAATATCCAGCATCAAAACAATTACTCAAATAAGATTTTATCCACGATTGCTACACAACTCGAGAGCATCGAAAGAAAAATCTCGAAGAAATCTGGTATCCAACAGGAAAGCGCGAGCAGCTCTGTACCAAATATCTATGAGTCAATACCAATACTTAGATCGGCAAATCTTGATATGTTTACGAGAAGAGTTTCAAAAGAGGAGGCTGTAATGGCCAAGATAGAAGAAAAACTGGATAAAATTTTAAATCCAATGGTAACAATTTCAGAACCATCTATCAACGTCGTCAACAATTATGATATGATAAAAGAATCCGAAGATGATATTGTAAATGAGGTAGAAGAACCTTTGAACAATCAAATTGCAAGGATTTTCAGAAGAAGCCAAAACAATACCAGCAATCAGAGAAACTACTATCATCAACCGTTCTTCCCGAATATTCAATTTGAAGAAAAAAAACATTACAGACTCAAGCTCATTATGATGGTCTAACCGTCTACGAATGGAATGTCGATGGACTATCAGATTATCTGATAATGAATGTTGTCAACGAAATGATGATGACCGCTGGTATGTATAAAATATTGGGCCATAAATCCAAACATCAAATTAAGTCCTAGTAACAGGATTTATCGGGCAACTCAAAGACTGGTGGGACAAATATCTTGATGAAGCAACTCGCCAACAAATATTAAACCACTATGTTATTAGACGAACTACTCAAATCATTAAAGATGAAGGTCCATCAACCAGGACCGAGGTACAACATGAAAGGGTAGAAGACGCTGTCAATGCCCTTATCTATACCCTCATAGAATTCTTCGTAGGCGACCCCCTGAAATACCAGAAGCGATCCGCCGGAATACTCATGAACCTAAAGTGCCAACCTTAGGCAATTTTAGGTGGTACAAAGACATGTATTTCAGCAAAGTCTTCATTAGGACAGACAGTTCGTTGAAATTCTAGAAGGAGAATTTTGTCAATAGACTGCCAAAACACGCGAAAAAAAAAAAAGAAAATATTATATATATATATATATATATATATATATGATAAATGAAAACGAGAAAACGAAAAAAAAAAAAAAAAAAAAAAAAAAAAAAAAAAAAAAAAAAAANCGGCGACCGCCGTGTTTCGCGGAACCCACGCGAAACGATGGCCACAGCGCGCCCACCCTTAGCCCAGCATCTTCAGAACGCCTGCAAAGGGAGAAAAGAGAGAAAAATTTCGAGCGAGAGAAAGAGATTTCGGACAAACATCGGCGAGTGTTCAGTTTCTCCGACGAGCCCTCAAATCACCCTTAAACCGACACCAAACAACCTGTTACTACCGTAAGAGAGATCTCTAAGATAGCACAATAACTCAAGGGCATTTGGTGTTATTTCGTAAGCGTCGTCGTCGGTAACTGAGGTCGGAAAGTTAGGTTTCTTAATCGATTCTTAGATCTATGGCTTTTAGGAGCTTTTAGGCCGCAAAACTCCCAAAAAAGGAAAGAAGGACGACGAACAAAGAGGAAAAGAGAAGGAAGAGGACCGAAATCGGCAACGAAAACGCCGCGGGAAGGAGAGAGAAAACTCGCCGAAAAATCGGCCAAAGTCGGGTAAGGAAGACGAGATCCACGGATCCGGGTCAACCTGAACCCAGAACCCGGGAGAGCCAGCCCGTTTCCCCCCTTGGCCTCTGCCTTCGGCCCAGCCCAACTACAGCGGCCCAAACCTCAAACCGGCCCAGAAGCTACGGTTCAGTTGAACCAACCCAGACTAGACCCACGGTCCAATTGAGCCGGCCTGCAAACCAAACACTTGCGGCCCAGCCCAGTAAGCCGAGGCCCAACGTTTAGCCTTGGCCCAGTAGCCTTCCACAGCCCGCGACCCGAACCACGACCCGAACCGGACTGCGACCCGCGCTTCGACCCGACACTACCGCCCGACGTGGCTTTCTCTGCTGCTGCCACGTGTCACACAGCGGCGCGGCAGTCCTCGGCTCGGCTCGGCGCAAACGGCTCGGGCTCCCTCCGGTGACGCTCCGGCGGCTCCAGCGGCTGTTCGGCTCGGCTCACCTGTTTTCAGCCCGATTTCCACTGTTCCGACCCTCTCGAATCTGTTTTCGGCCCCGATTAAGGTATCCGAGGCCGTTTCAGAGCCGTATTTCACATTTATTAAATTATAGGTAAATTAATTGTGAAATACTAACGGAAAGTGGTGGACGGTGTGATAGGAAACAAACCCCGAGGACGTAGGGAGCGGCTCTCACGGAACGGGAGCTTACGTTTAGCGATTTAGGGAGTACTTCGGCCAAGGCCAACCAAGTAAGTGGCCTTACTATAGAATAGGCTAAATAATTCTATGAGTTATGATGTTGCGTGGATTATGATGCTTGATGATATGTGCGGTATATACATATTTTGTTGAGTGACGCTTGATATGTTTGACGCACGTTGTGGCATTATGATGAGCATGATGATTGCATGATTTTTACCTTAATATGATGATGCTTTCCATATTGAGCATGCTAGATGATGATGAGTGCCATATTGCATCATGTCGTTAGATCGACGTAGGACACAACCCTAAGAGCATGAAAATGATATTGATATAAACATCCACGAGTATGCGTTACCTAGAGTAACAAAGAGATGAGACTAGAGGGTTGTGTCAGAAGAGACATTACGATGGATTTAGAGGGACCTCATGCATTTTGTATGTTCATAAGCATAGGGCTACTTCCCCTAGAGATGATGAGTGCGGACGCGCACCTTATGATGGGCGCGAAAGCGCACAGGTGCGAAAGCACACAGATGAGGGTGTTCATGAGGCGCATGACACTATGGGGTTCCGCTGACCTCCGGACGTCGCTACAGATTAGCTTGACCAGAGGGTCTAGGGGGTGTGCGAGCGCCCTGGGGACTCACACTCGCACGTGTGAGTCGTGTGTAGGGAAGTACTACACATCCAATTTTTCCGAGACTGGAGGCCACCCCTAAGATGATTAGAGATAGGTCCCTATTCATGATTGCATGTGTTTGCATTAGCATGGCTCCTATAGTGGGGTCACTTACTGAGTATTTCTTCGAAATACTCAGGCCGTGTGCCATATTGTTTTTTTCAGGTAAAGGCAAGGCGCCCATATACGGTTGACGGTGGCATCGTGATCAGAGACTGTGGCGCGTGCATAGGATAGGTGCATATTTAATTCCTAGTCTTAGTTAGAATAGGGCGTTTGCAATTCATTCATTTATATTAATTAATTTGTAGTTGTTTTATTTTCTTTTCTTTTCTTTTTGGAACTCTAGCTCAATGTTTGAAACACGTAAGTCCGGCAGTGTTTTCCAAAGTTTTAATGTATTCTGAAGTTTTAAATTTTTCCGCTATTAATAATGAGCATGCTTAGATTTTATTCTGCATTAGAGATGAGCATGAGACGTTAGTGGCGACTCTGGATATGTGGAAATTTAGGGTCGTTACACTTCTCAAGGAGGATCAAAGACGGTCTCAAGACAAAGTATAATGGAACAATTCCATGGTAGACTTTGTCATATGGATCCATAGTGTCCTTCATCATAGAAGAAGGGCACAAACTTTGTAATGAGACAAAGATTCAAAACAAGGTTAATTCCTCAATATCAAATAGGAAAGAGCTTGGAAGATTTTGTGATTAATATGGATGCAAGGGGATAAAAGCCCCCTCGACCTCCAGAAGAAAGAACGTCAAAACGTATCCAAAAGCATACAAATTGTAGGCCCAGAGAAAAGTATCGGAGTAAATCCATGCAATCTCAAAAGCTAACGTATTCAAAGAAAATATATGCTTCTACAAAACCGACAAAGGCAAAAGAAAGCAAACTTGCTTTAAATGTCAGGAAGAAGGACACTATGTCAATAGGTGTCCGATCAAAGGAGAGATCAATGAATTAGATATTGATCAAGAGCTGAAAGATCAGCTACTACAATTAGTTCTAACTAATTCAGAACAATCCAGCGAGGGAGAAATCCTTGAACTTCAGGAAGAATCCGATTCATATTCTAGCACGGAATATGAATCGGAACAAGAAGGAAGAATGACATGTGAGCGGACATTTTTCATTCTTCGCCCGATCCAACGTAGCGTTTCAAACGTCAAAGTCCACCTAACCGGTTACCTTTATTAACGCGCTAAAACAGGCCTCTCTATAGGTTCGCCTTTCGTCTCATTTCGAATATTATAGTATATATAATTAGCCAGATCGTCTGAAGCATGAACAGAATCACATTTGTTCCAAAGACCTAGGAGTTAAGCAAGTTCCTTTTTTTTTTCAAAGGAGGTCCTTTTCTTTCTCCGGACCGATGATGCATAAATGTCCTTACAAAGGATCAAGAAATTCTACTTTAGGTGGTAGAGAAAGTACAAGATCCAGACATTCAACAAAAAAAAAATTGCTCAAAGACTTAGAGACGCAATGATGATCTCTAAGCCACCGGAAAGGGAAGAAAGAAATCCCGATAGACTCCAATCAGTTCTCCTAAGGTTTGAAAAACCGTGAAAGCTAACCTACTCAAGACCCCTTCAAAGAGAGATTAATAATCTCAAACAAGAAGTCCAGTCATTAAGATCTGAAACAAGGTCAGAATCTTGTATGTTTTGCCAAAAGATTCTCAAACTTCAGGAAAGGCTGCTCGAACAAAGAGAAACGATGTAACTGAACCTAGATGAAGATAATTTTCAACGCTCTTCCGTTGCAGTCATCACCATGGTACGCTCTCCTTACCATAAAAATTTATGATTTCAAAATAACTTTAAAGGCTCTCATAAGGAGCCGATCAAAGTTGCAAAAGGTTTAAAACCTACAAAGTATTTTGAAAAAACAACGGAAAGGGTGCAAATAACAATAGACTCAAAATTAATTACAAACTATCAAAAGTCCAAATTCCGTCCTTCTAGTAAAGGACTTAGGACAGGAATTAATCTTAGGTACTCCTCTCATTACTCAATTATACCCTTCCAAAATTACTTAGAACATAATAGAATCAAAAGCCTTGCCGAAAAAGATAAAATTTAATTTCCTTCCCCTATCTTATAGGATCAAGTGAGATAAATAATCTTAAAAAGAATACCACTATTAAGTCCATCAATATTTTAAATTACAAAGGCAAATCTCTAGTATGAAAAAAAGATTTCATTAAAAAAAAAAAAAAAAAAATAGAAGAACAACTTCAAAGTTGTTCCAATCTAAAATTAAAGCCTTACAAAATCAAATAAAAAATGAAATTTGTTCAAATATCCCTAATGCCTTTTAGATTAGGAAATAACTATAGTCAATCTTCTTTACATAAAAAATTTCGAGGATAAAAATATTCCTACGAAGGCCCCGCCTATTTAAATGAATAAAGAGATACTAATATTCTGCAAAAACAGAAATGAATGATCTTTCGCAGAAAGGTCTTATTAGCCCATCCAAGAGTCCCTAGTCATACGCGGCTTTTTACGTCAACAACCAAGATGAGAAGGAACGTGAGTCCCACAACTCGTAATAAACTACAAACCCTTAAATAAGGTTTTGGAATGGATTAGATATCCAATTTCAAATAAATCGAATTTAATACAAACCATTTCAAATTCAAAAATATTTTCAAAATTTGATATGATTTCAGCATCTTGACATATCGAGGTTTCAAAAAAAAACATACAAAACAGCTTTCAACGTCCCTTTCGAACAATACGAATGGAACGTTATGTCATTTGGGCTAAAAACGCTCCATCCGAATTTCAAAAAATTATGAATGATATTTTTAATCCTTTTCAAGATTTTTCAATTGTTTATATTGAGATGTTCTTTTTTTTTCTCAACATGGACCAACATTTTAAACATCTTCAAACATTTCAAAAGAAATGGTTTAGTTGTGTCTAAATAAAAAATCAAACTTTTTCAAACAAAAATCGGCTTTCTCCCATTTGAAATCCATTTAGGTCTAATTAAACCCAAAGATCCATTGAATTTGCTTCAAATTTTTTGGATCAAATCACTTATCAAACCCAACTCCAAAGATTCTTGAGATGTCTCCATTATGTTTAGATCTCCTCCAAAATATCAAACTCATTTACAAACCACTCCGAGACTAAAAAAGAATCCAAAACCGTGTATTGAAGAACACACTAAAATAGTCCAAAAAATCAAATCTCTTGTTAAATTAATTCCGTGTTTATCTTTGATAAACTCAAAAACTAGTTTAATAGTAGAGTCCGATACATTCGATATCGGATATGGGGGAATCCTGAAAAGTCTCGTGACAAGACAGAATCTATTGTCCATTTTTATTCACGGATATGAAATTCTACTCAAAAGAATTACTCAACAGGAAAGAAAGAAATACTTTCAATAGTAGTTTGTCTACATAAATTTCATAGCGATTTAATTAACAAAAGCTTTGTTATTAAAACGAATTTTATAGTATCCAAATTTGTTTTAGAGAAAGATGTGAAAAATCTTGTATCAAAACAAATTTTTGCTCGATGACAGGCAATTTTATGTTCTTCCATTTCCAAAATTTTGCCTGAGTTTCCAAATTTTGCATATAAAAAGAATTGAAAACTCCTTTGCAGATTACCTCTCAAGAGAATTCCTACTTTCAAAACACACTCTCTTCATCCACTCTTCTTCATCTCTCGATGACCGAAAGGAAGACCATTGAAAAAAGGAAAAAGCCTATACTTCTTCTTCAAACTCCTCTACTCCAATGACCGCAGATAGTTATGCTATGGACTCTGGTTGGCAAATAGCCCGCAGATAGTTCCAGGTGGTAAGACGCGGGATGCACTGTAAGTCTGTTGGCAAGCTTGGGTGCTTAGTCATATGAAAGATTCTAAAGAAAATCTTATCAACAACCTGACATCTTTATTGAAGACATTTTAATAAAGAACAAAATGACAAACAAAGATTGACAACTTGTCAGCCACACTGAAGTCTCACATATGAATTATTAGTCTTTTACATTATTAGTTTGTTTTATGTCTTTTCTTACTTTTTAGAAAAGCAGATCTAGCATGGTCTTGTCTTCTGGATTTAATCTTATCTATTAGTTTATGTTTTTCAAATCTACTCTTAAATCCAAAGTCTATAAAAAGACTTCATCAATGTAAGGAGGGTATGGATGGGCGAATAGCTCTCTCGAAAATCAATTGAAAGAACAGAAAACTATTCTACTAAAAAAAATTAAAATTTCAACGTACGTTTTTGCCTTCGTGACAATATTCGAAGTCTCCTGTGACAGTTTAAAAAATCCCTCTCTTGGGATCAAATAACAAAAAATACTCTCCAGAAAAAATAGGAGATGTCAGTCTTCCCAAAAGAAAAGAATCTCAAAACCCTATCCAAATCATTGAACATGATGAAGGAAGCATTGAAATAAAGTTCAATGAAGAACCTTCGTCAAATCAAAGAGTAAAAGAATTTCTGAGTTCCAGACCGAGTACTTCAGGAGTTTCGAGCTCAATACATGTCCCTTTAAAAGTAAAGAACGCCAATTACAATAAAAGAAGAGCATCGATCCACTACGAAGATGGCTCAAGATCTCCATCCCATACTGATATGGATACTAAATCTGTCTATGAAAGTCAGCTTAATGTCATTAGAACTGATTTCCAAACAGACAAGGAATTATTAAGAGCAGATTTCATGTCAACTGTCAATTCTTCAAAGAGAAATGCCTTCTTTCAAACCTACAAAGATGGTGAGTGAAATAAATTGAGAGCTCAGTGATATTTTCATTTGGAAATCATAGAAGAAAATATACCTTTCTTCGAATGGTTTGAAGAAAATATTTTGCAAGTATGTACCTTGACCCAAAGGAACTGGAAAACCACCAGAAGAGACGAGGTATATTCAAAACATCCTCCGTTAGAAGAAGTTGAATTTGACAACTACTACGGAGAAAAGGTTAAAGCCAGTCCCTTCAAAAATATTCCCCAAGGACTAGAAAAGGGTAATCCAACTCTAAATGATATCAAGAATATCAAGCATCAAAACAATTATTCAAGTTGAATTTGGCGCCGACAACTTCTCCACTGGCTCTGCCTACTGCTCCTTCGAAGTCACCATTGGAAACTCTTCTTGCAAAATATACTCGGGATATTCTTACTCGTACATATTTGTACGATAGAAAACTAGTCCTCAAGGCATAAACATCACTCCGTCTCCGCCCCTCTGTTTCTTTCTTTGTCTAAAATACACCCGAGAGTCCACATTCTCAGTTTCTGCCATCTTCTTCCTCTCTTGTTCCTCTCTTCTTCATAATCACCATTGAACCCTCTCTCTCCATTCTCCTTCTTCCTCTGGGTTTTCCCCCTCATACTCATGGGTTTGATATATTCTCGCCGGAGCCAGGGCAGCATCGTTGCTGAGCGACGATCCCTCTACAGTTTTTGATGGCCAAGAAAGTGTTTTTCTACGTCTCCTCTGAACCAGATTGCTGGCATCTTCACAAAAAGTGTTTCTCGACCTCTCTTTGATTTTTTCAGTTCCGAGCTTCACGTTTGTTCAAATTCGACACTTAGCTTACGGGGGGAGGGGGTGTTAACAATATTTAGTACTAAATTATAGGTTACCATATATTTAGTACTAAATTATATGCAAATATCTAGATATTTTCCGTCCATTACCGCTTACCATAGGTATGTTTCCATTTATTACTCTTCCCATGTCCTTGTAATTTATTTGATTATAAATAGAAAACTTTCACACCATTTAGGTGTGGTGGTTTCAACAAATATTCTCAATCCTCGTTAATTGAATTCCTCCGCTGTACAAAATGTTTTGAATTCTGACTTGTCATACTCTCCTCCATTATCAGACCTCAAGTATTTGATCTTCAAGCCGGTCTGAATTTCAACTTCAACTTTCCACTTCTTGAAGGTGGCAAATACATCTGACTTATGTTTCAAGAAATAAATCCATACCTTCTTGTTGAAATCATCAATCAAAGTGACGTAGAACTTTGATCCTCCAAGTGATGTAACTAAAGATGGTTCGCAATCGTCTGTATGGACCATTTCCAATGACACTTTCTTCAATTCTCTGGGAGTCTTTATGAAGTTAACTCGTTTCTGTTTGCTCATAACATAGTTCTCACAAAAACTTATATCAACAGATTTCAGACCTTTCATAACTTCTTTCGCAGCCAGCATCTTCATTTCTTTGACGCTCATATGTCCAAGTCTATTATGCCATAGACTTGAATTTGAAACACTCTCAGCAACAATAGCCATGTTCATACACCCTACAGAGGTGTATAAGATTCCAGATTTTGTACCACGTGCTACCACCATAACACCCTTTAAAATCTTCCACGATGTAACGCAAAAAAAAAAAAAAAAAAAGTTGGCTAAGTCAACAGAGGGCATTTTGCCTCTCCAGCCACAATAGAGGTTCAAGGAAAACCCCATCAAACCTCCTGCAAGAGAAAAAAGAAGTTAGAGAGAAAAAGTGAGAGGAAATAGAAAAGAGTCGCCGTGAGGTAAGGTTCAAGATCCAAGAACGTTTTGTGAGGTAAGGTTCTGAACGATATTTTCAGATCTGAGTTTTTCCTAAGTGAACCGAGTCCTAAAATGTTGATATGTTCACCTAGAAACAATTCTACACACGATCTGTGAAGAAGTTTGACCGAAATCTCGATCCAAAGGCGGAGATCTGAGAATCGTCCAAGAATGGTAAGCGAACTTTTGACACTCTGAACTCGTCTGGTAGTTAAGCAAAAATTACAAAAAAAAAATACCAGGACGTAGCTCGTAACATGATCTAAAATCTTGCTAAAGCAATCATATCGATCCGAACTCAGAATCAAAAGATATAAAAATTAAAATGTGACTCTGTGTTATGGATTGTAGAAGAGAGAGAAGAAAAAAAAGGGACTCTGTGTCGGCCAGCGAGCGGCGGAGGGCGGCTCGGCAGGTACCAGACACACGTCGATCGTCGGCTAGAGCAATGCAGCTCTAGTGAGACGACGACACATGTTGCCTGCAAACCCCGAGCCGAACTGCAAACTCGAGCTGAGCTGAGTCGAACCGGACCGCCCGACTCGCGACTGTGTAGAAGCAGCCACGTGTGGTAGTCGCGCATGCGGCCTACAACTGGCCCACTTCCTTGCGCATGGTCGGCGCACAGCCAGCGTGTGAGACGCCCATGTTCGGCCCATTCGTCCTCTGTTTACCCGATTGTTGTCCCAATTCCAGTTCTAATACTGTTTTTATGTGAATAGGGACCTAATTGAAGAATATCAGTACTTTTGGACATCTCACAGGCATAGAAACGCTAGCGAAAAGGCACGCGTCAACCAGGTAAGTCACTAACCAGTGTTTAGATAGAAATACTTATAGGATTCGCTTGTACTGTATGCATGCTAGTTATTCGCCTTAGCTGGTACCCTCCTATGACTAATTGTTATGAACTGATGATGTGTAGTATTATGTAAAAAGATGCACCTGAATCCAAAATTCAGGATTCAATCGGACTGTCCAACACTAAGGATTAGAGTATCTCTAATATCTTTTGGGGAATTTATAGAATCATCATCCTCTTCTGATTTGTGATTCTGCTTCTTCTTTGGTTTTGTACAATCTATTTGAAAGTGACCTTTTTCTTCACAACTCCAACACGTCACGTTTGGTCTGTTTGAAATTTTTTCATGGTTATTTGATTTTGATTGACCTTTGTTTAGGCCCTTCGATTTACTTCTTCCCCTTTAGTCAACACTTAGAGCACTACCAAATGAATCTCCAATTTCTCATTAGCAAATACTTTCGCTGTGAACTACATCTCGGATTTCATCAAACTTCAGTTTCTTAGATCCTCGTAGTCGACGGTTCATAGCCGACAGTTTGTCTTACATATTCGACAACGCTTTCAACAGATCGGGCGTTGTCTTCTCCTTAATGATGTTAAAAGCCACGTTTCTAGACAGCGTCAACCGGATCAACCCTAGGGCCTGATGATCCTTGAGCTTTCACTGATCTGTGGTCACTTCACCCCCAACAGGGGCTCGTGAAGATCTTTCTGGTACAAATAATCTTTAATCTGCATCTTCCAGAAACTGAAATCGCATCAAACTTCCCAATTCCAATCTTTGAACTTTCTATCTTCACTGATGGTGGTGAATCTCACCTAGCTCTGATTCCATTTGTTAGGATCGCACAACAACTCACACTCGATCAAGATGGACACAAAGAATAGGAGAGAGAAAATTAATGGAGAAATATTGGCTAAAGATTTTATTGATGACATGTGAGAATACAGCCAATGAAAAAAAAAATACATTTTGGAATCACTCCTTTCGTATATATATGGTTTCAGTTTACTAAATATAGGTTTACCAAATCTTTACAAAATATCTGCATATATATCTATACCAGATCTTTACCATAGATATTCTAGGCTCCATATCCCAACATTGTTTACCTAAGTAAAGTTTACGTAGCATGATATGAGCTCCATGTTGAGGTCTAATAATTAAATTGGATATTGGAGCATGAGTATAGGACGAAGAAAGCTCAAAAGAAAACTGTTGTAGAATCATCAATAGAGCAATTTTGGCCTCACTTATGGCAAAGTTTTGTCTGATGCATATGCGAGGACCCCATCCAAATGGGAAGAACCCAACTTGAGTTTGTGTCGCTTTTGAAACTCCCTCAGCAAATCTGTCAGGATTAAACTCATTTGCATCATCACTCCATAGCTTTTTATCACGATGGATAAGAACAATTGGAAAACTCAGCATCATTCCCGCTGGTAAAGTCAAGTTTTCAAGTTTTGTTTTGTTTTGAACGAGACGAGTAAGTAACCCTACTGGTGGGTATAATCTTAGGACTTCGTTCAATATCATCGTAACCTAAATGTTTGGAATAACATAAAGTTTAACCAATTAAATAATAAAAAAAATGAAAATACATAGAAGAGAGTGTTACTCACAATTTTTAGGCAATTTAAACTATCAAAATCTGGTTTGTTGTTTCCAAAGACTTGTAGGACCTCTTCCTTGCTAGATCTTGCCATTTTGTGTATGAGCTCAATAAAACCATAGTCCAAACTAGTAGCATTGCTGTGGATTCTTGGCCAGCAAGATAAAAGATTCTACATTCTTCTACTATGTCTTTGGTACTCATTCCAATATCATTGTTTTCGTGCTCTCGAATTTCTTTCTTATTTGATTCAAAGAGGATGCTTAATAGATTAGTATGCATAGCTTCACCTGCCATCATAGCCCTTTGCCTTTTGTTAATAACGCCTAAGAGCAACGTTTTTAATTCTTTGCTCATCTTTTTCATTCTATTGTTTGACTTCGTTGGTACAAATCTGCACAAACGTTATAATAAGATATACAAAATTTCATAAATATGGTTCCTATGAGATCCCACATCGATTGAAGAGAGGAATGAGTGCCAGCAAGGATGTTGGCCTCGAAGGAGATAGATTGTGAGATCTCACATTGGTTAGAGAGGGGAACAAAGCAGTTTTTATTGGTGTGGAAACCTCTTTCTAGCCGGCACGTTTTAAAAACCGTGAGGGGAAGCCCAAAACTGAAGGCCAAAAGAGGACAATATCTGTTAGCGGTGGGCTTGTGTTGTTACAAATGGTATCAGAGCTAGACACTAGGTGGTGTACCAGTGAGGACGTTGGGCCCCGAAGGAGGGTTGATTGTGAGATCCCACATCGATTGGAAATTGGAATGAGTGTCAGTGAGAATGCTGGGCCCCAAAGGAGGGTTGATTGTGAGATCTCACATCGATTGGAAAGAGAAACGAGTGTTAGTGAGAATGCTGGCCTCGAAGGAGGGTTGATTGTGAGATCCCACATCGATTGAAAGAGGAACAAGTGTCAGTGAGGACGCTGAGCCCTAAAGGGGGTAGATTGTGAGATTCCACATCGATTGAAGAGAGGAACGAGTGCCACGGAGGACTCTGAGTCCTAAAAGTGAGTGGATTGTGAGATCCCACATCAGTTGGAGAGGGGAACGAAACATTCTTTCTAAGAGTGTGAAAATCTCTCCATAGCATAAGCGTTTTAAAACTTTGAGGAATATCCCTAAAGGCAAAGCCTAAAAAAAACTCATATTCATGTCTAAAGAATTAGGTATTTAAGCAATAAATAAGAATCTATAAATTGAATTGTGCATGAGTTCACCTCCATCCAGGTATGTAAACGGTAGATATAGCTTTAACAACTAGATTCTCAAGTTGTTTTAGACGTATAAAGATCATTTTTCCTTGTTCATAGCGGCTTACAAATGCTGTTCGAGAAATCACATCAGCTGCCAAGTTTTTCAAATGAGGCTTTACATCCAATTCATAATATCCATCTTCTGAGACCACTTCTTCCCACTTCCTAATCATCTCAGTGCAACTCTCACACATTGCATGCACCATATCCTGTATAGTAATTTAAGCATATATATGAACAATTAGACTTGCAAAAATTTGTTACTCAATGTTTTTAAACCAATCTAACTGTTAGTTGTATAACAATTGAAGCCAACCGTTAGCAGATATGTCTTCTTCGGAATTTTCATTTCAGACTTTCTCTCAAAGTTTTTAAAACGGGTCTGTTAGAGAGAGGTTTCCACATCCTTGCTTCGTTCTTCTCCCCAACTGATGTAGGATCTCACAAATAGACGCATTTACAAGAGTGTGGAATCCTCTCCCTATCACACACATTTTAAAAATCTTGAGGAGAATTCCGAAAGAGAAAGCCTAAAGAGTACAATATCTACTAGCGGTGGGATTGGACTGTTACAAATGGTTTCAGAGCTAGAGACTAGTAGTGTGCCAGTGAGGAGAGAGGAACAAGTGTCAGCGAGGACGTTGGGCCCAATAGTGGAGTGGATTGTGAGATTCCACATCGATTGGAGAGAGGAATGAAGTATTAAGAGTATGGAAACATCTCCCTAGCAAACATGTTTTAAAACTGTGAGGTTGACGGTGATATGTAACGGTCTAAAACAGACAATATCTACTAACAGTGAGCTTGTGCTGTTACGAGTCGTATCGACATCAACAATTGTACAAAATTAAACTTATAAATACTAATTATGAGTTTATTTATTTTGAAATCTAATTACAAGAAGAAAGCATACCTTCAAGTGTTTGAAATGAAAGGCTGGATTGATTATCTTTCTATGTTTAACCCATTTGGGTCCTTCATGACTAGTAAGTCCATCGAAAAGCAACCTTGTAAGAGGGTTGATGCTTTTGAATATCATGCATTAAAGAAAGTGCAGCTTTGAGTTGATCAGGGTCCATGATGTGCACCTCTCAAGCTTCTTGGGCCTTACTTTCTGAGGCATCTAAAGAAAGGCGAAGCCTTGCTTTCTGAGGCACCTCTCAAGCTTCTTGGGCCTCAGCCAAATCCAGTTCAGAAATCTCCATCCCCATACCGCTAACCACACCACAACCACCACCAAAATGGAAACCCTAATACTCACCAATATCTCCATCTAAATACAGACAGATTTCTCAATTTTGAGCTAAGTCTAGTTATGTTTGCTTGCTAATTTATATCCGATGAAAAGTACATGCAAATGAATTTGATTCGTGAAATTACAACTTTATCCAATTAAGTCGAGTTTGCTTGCCATGAGATTGCCTGCCATCGAGACTAGTCATATATAGCGTTCTCCTCCCCAATTGATGTAGGATTTTACACTACACCCCCCCTGTGAGGCTCAGTGTCCTCGCTTGCACTCGTTTCTTTCTTCAATGGAGTTGGAACCCCCACCAAATCCACCTTTCTTCGGGGTTCAACCTCCTTGTTGGCACATCGCCCAGTATCTTGCTCTAATATCATTTGTAATGGTCTAGACCCACCGTTAGGAGATGTTATCATTTTTGGACTTTCTCTTTTGGGCTTTTCCTCACGTTTGTTAGGGAGAGGTTTCCACACCCCCTATAAAGAGTATTTCGTTCTCCACCTCAACCGATGTGCGATCTCTCACTAGTCATATATAACTTGATCACTTCTTTTTAAGAAGAATTATTTTTCAGTTTTTTTTAAATATAATAAATTGAGGTAGGAAGGTTTGAAATAAAATTAAGGGAAGAAATACCTCTAAGTTACTATTAAATATGCTTACGTGATATTTACTTGCTTTTTATAAAGAGATTTTTTTTAATCAATTATTTTGTCCTTTTATATTTATGATTAAATTATTTTTATTATTAATGCTAATTGACAATTAAAGTTAAATTACGCACACTACATAATTATTTTTTGACATAATTTTATACATCAATTAATGAGGCTATAATAGAACCAATTCCAAATCCAGTTAGACCAGTTTGCGTGAACATCTTTTGTAGGGAATTCGATTACAGATTAGATTTAGGTATTTTCATTGGTAGTTGTATTTACGTTAATAATGGTTTTAGAAAGAAGATAAGGATAAATGTCCGTGTGGCCTATTTTTATTGTGAGCTTGTCTGGTATCGTTAGAGAAATTTTGTAACGACCCTAAATTTTGTTCATAACCTAAGGTCGTTGTTATTGTATACGTATCATGATCATATAATGTGGAAATACTTCATTCAAACTTTATAGTAAAAATATAACCTTGTTCTTACCGGTAACTTCTAAGGCCTTTAAATAAAATAATACACGTTGAAATAAACAAGAAATAACATAAAATAAAAATGTCTTAGAGTATGAAAATGCAACTAACCTATACTAACCTATAATCTAATAATTCAAATTATGAAACTACCCTAAGTATGGGTCATGGTCTCCTAGTTGCGATGCCACCATCAACCGTACAGGGGAGCTTTATCTTTACCTGAAAATGAGAGTAGCACATGACTAGAATATTTTAAGAAATACTCAATAAGTGACCCCCGATTGGAGTTAAATGCAAGCACATATAATTTCATGAATGAGACCTATCATAACAATCTATTTTCCTACAGCGGTTTTCCTAAACAAGCAATTTGGATGTGTACTTTTCCTACACACAGTCCACACGTGCGAGCATGGACCCACAAGTCAGTTTGCATACCTCCTGGGCCCCTTTCTGGTCGGGGGAGCATTCTCTGGTAGATGTTGATGGCAGACACCCGTTAGGAATAACAACCGTTACAACTGCATTATGATAAACATAATGATCGTTACCCTACCTCGTAGAGTACGCGTTCGTACTATCGAGAAGGAGAAGGGGTATCCCCCAATGCAGGAGCACACAATAATGCATGAGGTCCCAATATTTTTCCATTTTCGTTATCATATAATACAATCCCGTTAGCGTTTCCTTCATAGCATATCATTTTTCATATCGTTTATTATACCTTTCATGCATATGTCAGGGGTTGTATTTCATGTAGCTCGTCGTTTTACATGTCAATCATATCATATCATATCATTCATGTCACACATATGTCATATCATAACGTTTTTATGCTTTCAAATATAACAATCCACATCATGCACATATCGTATCATATCATGTATCATAACAGTCATATAGCATATGTCGAGCATGTTTTGATCAACATATCATATCATAAACATATAAATTCATCACATACAACGTAACATTCACGTATCATAATATATACATATCATTTCATAACAGTTTGCATATACAGGCATATAACACGGTAGAGCCACGAGCACATGTCATCATACAACAAAAAATTATAACCGAACTGTAACGACTCGAAAAAAAAAAAAAGAGAAAAGAAAAAAAAAAGATAATAATAAGAATAAGTAAATTATAATTAAAAAAAATAAAAAAATAAAAAAAAAAGTAAATTATCACTCTCTCTCTCCACCTTCCCCAAATATCTCCGGGACACCTCTTGCAACTGCAAAATGATCTAAAAAAACAAAACAGAAACAAAAAAATGGCAGATCTGGGAAAAATGAGAGACAGAAACAAAGGAAAGACACAGATTTTGGGAGAGAAGAATTGAAGATGGCCTTCACTTCAAGCAGATTTAATAGGAATGAAAAGAGATGGAAAAGTAATCGGTAAGTTAGATCTCCTTTTCTTTTATCTTTTGCAAGAGATAGAAAAGTTATGTTAGATCTTCTTTTCAATTATTTAGATTTTTGGATATCTGGTGGAAAATCAAAATTGATTGAAAATAGCTTTATGAATTGCATCTAAATTGAATCATCATTTTTAGGAAAGAGAAGAAAATCATAATTGATGGATGCATAGGCATTTTTACTGAGGAAAATTAAAATAGATTGAAAATGACTAATCGAATTGGATAGTCATTTGAGAGAGAGGAGAAAACAGAAGAGACGGAAAATAGCTTCGGTTGATAGTAGTTTTTAGGAAAGAGAAGAAAACATAATAGATTGAAAAATGAAAGAGAAGAAAATAGAATAGAAAATGGCTTCTGTTAATGATGGTAGTTTTTAGGGAAGAGAAGAAAAAAAAAATATTGAAAATGGCTTCTGTTGATTGATAGTCATGCTAGGGAGGAGAAGAAAACAGAATATTATTTTATAACTGCATAGTCATTCATATGAAATAAAAAGAAGATAGAGAGAAGGAAAATGGAAGATGTGAGCAATTATTATTATTTGTACCAATAACAAACCATAGTTGGATTGAAGGATTGAAGCACCATGAAATAATATTGACATATTTTCAATTTAAGTTTTACTACCCAACCAAAATTTAGAAACAATGAAAACGTGGAATTCGATTTTTACTGAGACCGTTTTAGAGTTGTATTCACATTGTTAGTTGGATTATTAATTAAAATGTGAAATACTAACAAAATGTGACGAACGATGCGATAGGAAGCAAACCTTGGCAACATTTGGTGTAGTTCTCGAGAAACGGGAGCTTACGTAAATAAATTAGGGAATTCTTCGGCTAAGGCCAACCAGGTAAGTGGCCTTACTATAGGATAGGCTAAATAATTGTATGAGTTATGATGATGTGTGGATTATGATGCTTGATGATATGCGCGGTATATACATATTTTGTTGAGTGACGCTTGATATGTTTGACGCACGTTGTGGCATTATGATGAGCATGATGATTGCATGATTTTTACCTTAATATGATGATGTTTTCCATATTGAGCATGCTAGATGATGATGAGTGCCATATTGCATCATGTCGTTAGATCGACGTAGGACACAACCCTAAGAGCATGAAAATGATATTAATATAAATATCCACGAGTATGCGTTACCTAGAGTAACAAAGAGATGAGACTATAGGGTTGTGTCAGAAGAGACATTACGATGGATTTAGAGGGACCTCATGCATTTTGTATGTTCATAAGCATAGGGCTACTTCCCCTAGAGATGATGAGTGCGGACGCGCACCTTATGATGAGCGCGAATGCGCACAGGTGCGAAAGCACACAGATGAGGGTGTTCATGAGGCGCATGACACTATGGGGTTTCGCTAACCTCCGGACGTCGCTACAGATTAGCTTGACCAGAGGGTCCAGAGGGTGTGCGAGCGCCCTGGGGATTCACACTCGCACGTGTGAGTCGTGTGTAGGGAAGTACTACACATCCAATTTTCCGAGACTGGAGGCCACCCCTAAGATGATTAGAGATAGGTCTCTAAATCATATTGCATGTGTTTGCATTTGCATGGCCCCTATAGTGGGGCCACTTACTGAGTATTCTTTGAAATACTCAGGCCGTGTGCCACATCATTTTTTAGGTAAAGGCAAGGCGCACTTGTATGGAGGACGGCGACATCGCGAGCAGAGACTGTGGCACGTGCATAGGGTAGATTCATATTTAAATTTGTAGTCTTAAGTTAGAATAGGTTGTTTTGCATTTCATTGTTTTAAATTATTTTGTATTTGTTTTTGTTTTCTCTAAATGTTCAGTATTTCATATTTAAACACGTAAGACCATGGCTGTGTTTTCTAGAGAAGAAGTTGTTTTAAACGTTTTTTTTTAAATTTACGTTATCAATTATGTTCATGTAAGAGTTATATTTCCGCATTATAGATGAGCATCAAACGTTAGTAGCGACTCTGAGTATGTGGAAATTTACGGTCGTTACAGTGTAACGACCCTAAATTTCCACATATCCAGAGTCGCCACTAACGTCTCATGCTCATCTCTAATGCAGAATAAAAATCTAAGCATGCTCATTTTTAATAGCGGAAAAATTTAAAACTTCAGAATACATTAAAACTTTGGAAAACACTGCCGGACTTACGTGTTTCAAACATTGAGCTAGAGTTCCAAAAAGAAAAGAAAATAAAATAAAACGACTACAAATTAATTAATATAAATGAATGAATTGCAAACGCCCTATTCTAACTAAGACTAGGAATTAAATATGCATCTATCCTATGCACGCGCCACAGTCTCTGATCACGATGCCACCGTCAACCGTACATGGGTGCCTTGCCTTTACCTGAAAAAACAATATGGCACACGGCAGAAATACTCAGTAAGTGACCCCACTATAGGGGCCATGCTAATGCAAACACATGCAATCATGAATAGGGACCTATCTCTAATCATCTTAGGGGTGGCCTCCAGTCTCGAAAAAATTGGATGTGTAGTACTTCCCTACACACGACTCACACGTGCGAGTGTGAGTCCCCAGGGCGCTCGCACACCCCCTGGACCCTCTGGTCAAGCTAATCTGTAGCGACGTCCGGAGGTCAGCGGAACCCCATAGTGTCATGCGCCTCATGAACACCCTATCTGTGTGCTTTCGCACCTGTGCGCTTTCGCGCTCATCATAAGGTGCGCGTCCGCACTCATCATCTCTAGGGGAAGTAGCCCTATGCTTATGAACATACAAAATGCATGAGGTCCCTCTAAATCCATCGTAATGTCTCTTTTGACACAACCCTCTAGTCTCATCTCTTTGTTACTCTAGGTAACGCATACTCGTGGATATTTATATTAATATCATTTTCATGCTCTTAGGGTTGTGTCCTACGTCGATCTAACGACATGATGCAATATGGCACTCATCATCATCTAGCATGCTCAATATGGAAAACATCATCATATTAAGGTAAAAATCATGCAATCATCATGCTCATCATAATGCCACAACGTGCGTCAAACATATCAAGCGTCACTCAACAAATTATGTATATACCGCGCATATCATCAAGCATCATAATCCACACATCATCATAACTCATAGAATTATTTAGCCTATTCTATAGTAAGGCCACTTACTTGGTTGGCCTTGGCCGAAGTACTCCCTAAATCGCTAAACGTAAGCTCCCGTTCCGTGAGAGCCGCTCCCTACGTCCTTGGGGTTTGTTTCCTATCACACCGTCCACCACTTTCCGTTAGTATTTCACAATTAATTTACCTATAATTTAATAAATGTGAAATACGGCTCTGAAACGGCCTCGGATACCTTAATCGGGGCCGAAAACAAATTCGGGAGGGTCGGAACAGTGGAAACCGGGCTGAAAACAGGTGAGCCGAGCCGAACAGCCGCTGGAGCCGCCGGAGGAGCCGCCGGAGGGTCGCCGGAGGGAGCCCGAGCCGTTTGCGCCGAGCCGAGCCGAGGGACTGCCTGCGCCGTTGAGTGACACGTGGCAGTAGCAGAGAAAGCCACGTCGGGCGGCAGTGTCGGGTCGAAGCGCGGGTCGCAGCCCGGTTCGGGTCGTGGGCTGTGGAGGGCTACTGGGCCAAGACTACTCGTTGGGCCTCGGCTTACTGGGCTGGGCCGCAGGAGTTTGGTTTACAGGCCGGCTCAATTGGACCGTGGGTCTGGTCTGGGTTGGTTCAACTGAACCGTAGCTTCTGGGCCGGCTTGAGGTTTGGGCCGCTGAAGTTGGGCTGGGCCGAAGGTAGAGGCCAAGGGAGGAACGGGCTGGCTCTCCCGGGTTCTGGGTTCGGGTTGACCCGGATCCGTGGATCTCGTCTTCCTTACCCGACTTCGGCCGATTTTCCGGCGAGCTTTCTCTCTCTTTCCCGCGGCGTTTCCGTTGCCGATTTCGGTCCTCTTCCTTCCCTTTTCCTCTTTGTTTGTCGTCCTTCTTTCTTTTCTGGGAGTTTTGCGGCCTAAAAGCTCCTAAAAGCCATGGATCTAAGAATCGATTAAGAAACCTAATCTTTCCGACCTCGGTTACCGACGACGACGCTTAGGAAATAACACAAAACGCACCCCGAGTTATTGTGCTTTCGTTAGGGATCCCTCTTATGGTGGTAACAGGCCGTTTGGTGTTACTTTGAGGGTGGTTTGAGGGCTCGTCGGAGAAACTGGACACTCGACGACGTTTGTCCGAAATCTCTCTCTCTCTCTCCAAATTTTCTCTCTTTTCTCCCTTTGCAGGTCTCTGAAACTTTGCAGGGTGTCGTGGGTTGAGGGTGGGCGTGCTGTGGCCGTGGTTTCGCGTGGGTTCCGCGAAACTCGGCGGTCGCCGGAAAACTCGCGGGTTTTCCGGCGACTGAGTTTTTTTTTTTTTTTTTTTTACTTTATTTACGATGGTAGGGCCACTTGCTTGCTTGGCCTTAGCTGACGTTTTCCCTAATTCGAGTACATTCGCTCCCGTTCCTCGAAATTACTCCAATCACGTTTTCTATTAAAATATTCATCCCGTTTCGTTAGTAGTTTAAGAATTCTTAACTCAGTGGAATTTAAATTGAGAAATTTAACCTTATTGACCTTATTCGCCTTAAACAAGCTCAAATTCAACTTCGAGATGGTTGGAACTATGGAAATTAGCTATTTTTCCCTTTACTGAGTCAAGAAGGAGTGAGTTTTGAGCTGTAGAGTCGAGCCGAGCCATTTAAGCATACTTAGCTGTGGAAGTGTCGTATTGCAGGTGTGCCACATAGAGCAATCAAAGTCCGACGTGGCTGTTGGCGACTTCAGGTCGAGGCATGAGTCATTACGCGTATGCAAGTCACAGATTGCGACACAGTACTAGGCTGTTGTAGGTGTGGGCTGATGCATGGGTCGTAGCAGGTTGCGCCTCGATTACTCGGGTGTCGATCGGGCTGCAAGCGCACGGTTGGGGCTGAAGCAGAATGGGTTGCAAGTGATTGGTTTGGGTCGAGGTGGAATAGTGTCATTAATAGACTGCAGCTGGGTAACGAATCTAGGTTCGACCCAAAGTCCACGGACTTTGTCTTCTCTACTCGTTTCTCTCGAGTTTTTCAATTAGTTTTCTCTCTCCTTTGAAACGACGCTCGGACGTTCGTTTCTTGCCGTTTTTCCTTTGGTTCTTCGTCGTTGACCCTTCTTCTTTGCTTCTCACAAAGTGTTTCTAGTTATATGCACCTATAACGTGCAAATCTATAAGAGTCTAAAATCTGAAACTCAAACCCTCTTTTCCGACAACGAATCACATTGTTAAGGCGTGAGAGCTTACCTCCTACGTACGTGCAATCGTCGGTGATCCCTTTCATAGTGTGGGTTGATTGTTTCGACACTAGATCTATGAGATTATCGTTGTTGGAGTATTCTCGAAAATCTCTCTCTCTCTCGTTTTCTCTCTGTGTTTTTCCTTTCTACTTTGTAGGTGGGTTGTGACGGTGACAGGATACTTGTGGGTTCAATTGGAGCAGTGTGGGCATCGGGTAGGGTGTGGCTGAGAGGGGTGCAAGAATGTCGATGCCTCACTAAAATTTTCGTGCATTTTTTATTTCCACTTGATTTCATCATGTTATGCCATAGTATCTTGGACTGATTTTTTTATTATGTTGATTTTTTTTATGTAATAAAAGTTAAGGTTATAATAATAATAATTAAATAATTGTGTAGGAAATTTTTGGGATTCGTTAGAACAGCTAGAACCCCAACCAACCCACCCCCATGAAGTTTTTCCTCCGATTCCAGCATTTTCTTACAACTTTTCTAAATTCACAACTTTAATAAAGAAACCAAGATGATCCAAGTTGATTTGAGTTCAAAATAAAAAAATACAAAAATTTGAAACTCAAGTAAAAAAACCTAATCGGATCTATATTGTCGAGTAGAACGATGTATCAAGCGTGGCGTGGAGCGGGCGTGGAGCGACATGTCTCCACCAAGATGAGGACACGCCACCTTCTGCAATACCGATCCGACCCATGTAGTTTGACCCAAACCGACCTGCTACCCACTAACCAACCCGATTCAACCCTTTGTCCAAAGAAAATTGAACTGACCTAGCCCACTATCAGACCAGAAACCTTGACCTTCTGCATGGTACTCGCATGTGACTGTTGCGAGAAGAATATGTAACGATGTTTGGTAATGCGTGGCCAGTGAGTGTTAGATGGTTTTTGGTCGGTTCAATTTCCTTGGCTAGATTTTTATCCTAATTATGATTCTAACTATATTTTTTTTTTTAATGTGAAATAGGTCTTAGTGGATGAAAAAATCACTTCTTTTGGACACCCTCGTGGTGATAAATAAAAATCTCAACATATCTACTTCTCTACATATGGCCCATGCGTGCAAGCATGCGCCCACCAGGTAGGTTCACACACCCCTTGCACTTGACTCGTCGGGATAGCACTCGCTAACAGGTGCCAGATACTATGGGGGAAAGGGCAGGCATGGCCTCATGACAAACATAAATGTCATAAATCAACCGTAGTAATGTACACATTTATACTCATCATAATGAGAATGTATTCAGATGCACATGACACACAAATATGCATGAAGTTCTCATAGCTTTTAATCATGAAGTATTATATGATGCAAGACAAACCTCCATTTATTTATAACATATTAAGTTTGTGAATTATCCTTATATAATTCCTCTACAATATGTTATGTATATCTCAACTTATCGTGGCTCACACAACATATTGAAGCATACCATAGCATAGCATGACATAACATAGTTGTAACGCCCCTAATTTTTTCTAACCTAATTAGTGACGTTACCTTATACTTGCATAATCAACAGAACAAGAGTTCACGTAAGACAGTCTCAATAACAACAATGCGTTCATTATTATAAGCAGTTCATACCTGGGGAAGTCAATAACGACAACCTAACCTAGAAATAATCAACAGAGAACTAGAGGAAACAATTGCAATAACTATGAACCCAAAAGAATCCAACAAGGCGCCTACGACACTAACTCTCCTTAAGATTTCCATGGCCTTCGCAGCTTCCACCGTCAGCCGTACATGGGAGCCTTGCCCTTACCTGAAAATATGGGTAGCACATGACTTGAGTATTATATAAAATACCCAGTAAGTTGCCCCACTATTGGGGTTAAGCACATAATCATACATCTGGATACAAGCAGTCGCACACAATACACATACATGTCGCACATAATACACCTACATGAGCACAAGCGTTAAGAAAGAGAAACTAAGAGAGGGGTCTATCTTCCATTCCTTCCCATGGCCTTAGGCCCTTGCTATGTCCGGGTGAGGTGGATGCATGGTACTTTCCCACACATGGCCCACGTGTGTGACTGTGGGCCCACCAAGCGAGCTCGCAAGCGAACCCCCTGGGCCTGGCTTGGTCGGGTATGTATGACATACAATATCGGACGCCACGGACAAAGGAGGGCCTGCATGATATCGTGGCGAACACAATATCGTATATACGCGTTCATACCATCAGTAGCATAACGGGGGAGTGCCCCAAGTACATAACCATAGTGTATATGAGGTTCTTAAGGTTTACCCCCATGGCATTACACCTACAACATTCCATCCTCTCATGCATTACATAGCATAACTGGGTCAACATCGAGCAAGCATAGCATAGCGTACTAGTCATCTCATTCATGGCATGCGGGGTTCTCATTACAATCATGACATGTCAGTCAAACTCATACACACAGGGTAGCAAACCGTGTCACAACCATCACATACATGAACATGGCATACAAAGCATTTCACTACAAGAATCACATACATAAACATGACATACATAGCATTTCGCTGCAAGAATCACATGCATAAACATGGCATACATAGCATTTCGCTGCAAGAATCACATACATAAACATGGCATACATAGCATTTCGCTGCAAGAATCACATACATAAACATGGCATACATAGCATTTCGCTACAAGAAACATCTAACCTAGCATACATCAACAACACACATGGTGCGAGCAAGGGCCACAGGGCACGCACCAACATACATACATATCTAACGCCAACAGTAAAGTTACTTACCTCCTTGGCCTTGGCCGAAGTCACCCACAATGCTAACTCCGGCGCCTAACTACCTCCTATAAGATAACATGATACACTTAGAGTGCTTTCACAACTAGCTCTTATGCCTAGCTACCAAGATACGTCCCTATCACAAGCTATTTTATCACAATGAAGTTATACTGACCTCAGATGGCTGAAACAAGGGTGGGAATGGCTCCAGAAGGGTCAAAAACCTAGATATCGGTATACTGTTTGGATGTCGAGCCACCGAGCCGCGCCGCCAAGCCGCACTACCCAGCCGACCTAGCCGAGCCGCTGGTAGAGCCGAAACCGACGGGCTGCGAAGAACCCTAACGGCAACGGGTTTCTGGGCGCGCCTCTGGTTTGGGCCGAAAAGGAACGTGGCCCAATGGTGGTGTCCGAGTGCGGCCTGCGAGGTGTGGGCTGCACGCCAGCTGAGACGAACCGCGGAATGCCGAGGGTTGACCCGCACCCGCTGCTTCGTCTTCCTCGCCCGAACGCCTCAATAGCCCTTATCGCGGGCTTGGGTACTGTCACCTGTGGAAGCGTCGTCGTTCGTCCATCTCTGGTGGCGCGTTTGTCCCTCCTTGCCCGACGTACACTAGCGCCTGCTCCTACCTAAAGCTTGCTGCGTTATTGATCTCCCAACCCGATCTGAAGTCTAGCGACATTTTTGATCCCTCACCTAAACCCTTCGGCTCCTCCCTCACAGGTATGACAGTGACTCAAAAAGGAAAAGACGGCTACTAAGGTACCTAGGGTTTAATGCGCATTAATACGCCCTGGCTGGCAAGGCATGCCTCACCGGAAATCTCACGATTTTCGGCGAGATTTGAGGCGTTTCCCTTTTTTTTTTTTGCCTTTTTGAAACCCTTACCGTTACAATAGTATAATATGGAATAACATAGCATAGCATGACATAACCCAACCTAATATGAGATTACAAAACATAATGTAATATATCATTTATACATATGACACGTGTAATGGCAACGGTCATGCATCATCATACATAATACAATTCACCAACAAACCCGATCGTGGAGCTACTTACTTGGTGGACCTAGGCCAAAGTAACTAATTCTTCTTGGTACCAGCGTAAATCTGCTCCTTAACGTCCCGTTCAACCTTAGATCCATCTTCTTGATGATATCGATTCAAACAAAATGATGGCAAAGATAAGTTACCTTGTATTCTAATTATTGAAGATAAAGAAATATCTCAACATATCTACTTTATAGTTGGTTTCGTATAATTTTTATTGAATATTTTAAGATAAGAAACCTTGTACAAATCAAGATAGTGTCGATAAGAAGACCATGGAACTAGTGTTAGGGTAGCTGCCTTGTGTCTTTGTGTAGCCATTAGGTTAGAATACGACATTATTTTTCCTTTTTGCTTCAAATGCTACATTATTTACTTTTCCACTTTACGACCCTTTGCAACACTTCCCTGATCTCATGACTTCCCTAATGTGGTTTTAGAGAATTTACCAAGGGTACTCCATTAGTAGATCTTTGCAATAGAGCTTGAATTGGGTACAAATCCATATCACTTGGCCGACCCGTCACCCTTGACCAATAACCCACGTGCCTACCCCACTTGACTTGACTTCTAGGTCACACGCATACTTTACTCTGACTCGTTACCAACCCGACCCAACCGTGACCCGCACACGTCCACCTCCCCTTACTTTTAAAGGAAATAAGTGCTTCAATAGATGTTCAAAGACAAGATTGTAAAGTGGATAGATAGGCTCCGGGAGGTTGGAATAGGGGTTTGATAATTGAGTAAATATCCTTTTGAACTCTCAAGCTTTTGTGTACCTCCATTTTGGCTTACAATAGAGAATGAGAAAAACCGTAAACATAAAGGTAAAAAGTGTTTACGTAAAAAGAAACACAGTCAAGCAAATAATAATAATCTTAACAACACTCAATAGATGCAAAGGAAATTGTGAAATAAACAATATCAAATGAAGTTATATCACAACTAATGGCATATAGCTCTTGTTGATCATAGACTTAGCTTAGCCTACAAAATGGTTAACTGGTGTCCAAGATTGAGGTGCTATCATATTGAACTCAGTCGAGCCGCTTCTCTTCTCGTGGAGTTGCTTCGCTCTCGAACTACTTCCCTGACCCAGAACCCGGAAGTAGTTCCCATATGATCACAAGTCACCAAAGGTTGTGGGAGCAACCCCTGTGTGTGCCAACTCCATTGAGTACCCACATGATCCACGCCCTCCCATAGGACGGATCCCCCGTGCAGGGTAATAAAACTAAACTATTAGGCTACACATTTCTAATTGGCCTCATATCTTGCTCAACGATACTGTACCTGAGTGGAAAGAGAAGTAGAAACTCTGCAAACACCATATCGACCGCTAATAGTTCGAAGGCTACATTTGACATGAACTCATGTATCCAGGTTTCTTAGTTTTGATTCCTTGAGTCTAGTTGGATCGAGAGCATTAAAGGTTGCACCCTTTGATCGTCTCTCACGATTGTAATGTGCTTGGAGTACTAGAAGCGTTCCATTCTAGGTCATGTTCTAGCCAAGTTGACACTAACACCTTAGTCTTATTCAATTTCTACTATCGCTCTACAGATCATACATTTAACCACCTAGAGTTAATGTATAATAAATTGGCATACAATTACACGTGCTATATAGGGAGATAAAATTTATCAAGCACTTGGAGCGCAGACACGCAGATACATAGATACTCATCCTCTGTTCCAACACAATTATGTACACAGTAGTAGTAAGCAGTCAATTACAACATACAAAGGCTATTTTAGATATACCTACAATGAGTGTGACAGTTCTATTGCTTATCTGATCCTTGTATGTTTTGGTCATACTAAATTTAACCTCTTACGATTTGATTTTACTAGCATGCATATCTAAGCTATCCCTACAAATATTACTTGCCTAGAAACTAAGTGATTACTTACATGATTTGTCTCATGCCTTCCTGAGTTTAATTACTGTCCAAAAGTCACCAAAAATTCTTGAAATTCTCTCGTGGATTCTAATTGAGATAAAAAAAAATTGGTTAGCATTGAAATCGGCATAGAAACTGAGAAATGACACATGTCCATGGGTTTCTTCCTTCTTGCGACAAATTTTTTAGAAATCATAAGTATTTTGTTCAAGTATATTTTCATTTTCATTTTCGTAACTCTTGATTCATAACTCAAAACGATTTGGTTTTTCATCAATATTGAAGATTTCTAATAAAACTACCTTGTGAGCCCATAATTACCCTCTTCTTATTACTTTTGTATAAAAAATGATAGTTCCTTCCTGACGAGTACCGTGCACCACTCTTGGTATAAAAACTATTATCGATTAGGATTTAGTCTCTCACAAAACCCTCACTATTCCAATTAAATCATATCATTCGAAAGATTAGTTATTTACACAGTGGTTTCTAACTCTGTTAACTTTTATAAATTATTATTAAATAGAATCTAGATCTTACATGAAATCTTCTCTTGCATCTCAATGAAGTTAGTAACATGTATTCGAGATAGGATAATTGTCGTCTTTAGCTGAGCATGACTATGTTAAGAGATATTTACCTATCTCCCACGTGCTTTTTGTACTCGAATCATGTTTAGTTCTTTTCAAAGTGTATGCTTGTCCCTAAACTACATAAGGCTCTACCTAACTCTTTTCCTTTCCTTCTATTGTTACTAGAATAGTGATCGATCGTGGGTCCTTCTCGTTCAATGAGATTTTATTCTTAAGGACTGCACTGCATTCTTCATTCATGGCTAGACATTGAATTCTTCAAATTTCTTTCATGTAGTTAGAATGCCCTTAAAAACCTTGACGTACTTGCTTTTTGGTGTTGTTTAGATTATTGTAGAAGGTTTTCATTTGTATGCAATGAGGTATTTTGTTATTGGGAAATTTTCTCAGCAATTCCTTGGAACCTTTCTCCTGCCTCAACTAAGTCTCATTGTCAAATTGTTGAAAGACTACTACTTAATTTATGAATTTGACATTTCTGGTGGGCGGAAAATACTTGATTACAAACTTCTCAGCCTAAGTATTCCATGAGTTAATTGTTCTCGAAGGCAGAGTCTTTCACCATGGTTTTGCGGCATCCTTAATGAGTAGGAAAATAGACTTAATCTGATCCATTTCTGGTTGACTTCCTGAAATCAGAACGAATCACTTACACCTATATATGATTTTAAGTGTAAATAAGGATACTCGGAAGACAACCCATGAAATTTCTCAAATGTTTGCAACATTTGAAGCATCTCGGATTTTAACTTGAACACGGCAACTTGCTGTTCAACTTGCAATTCATGCTTGATTATGCATGGATTAAGTTTTTTCGTAGTATTCTTTCAACCTCAGTTTTAACATAAGGACTATGGAAATTATTATAAAAGAAATGAAACGAGGAATAAATTTGTATAGAATTCAATAAACATTTGTTAAAATTTAGCCGAGCCTAGCTTAGTTGGTAGGGTGCAAGGTTCTGGGCATTTTCATTTTGTTTTTCACATTTTAGTAAAAATGTTATTAGTTATTTATTAATTTGGTTATCAACGTAACCATTTTATTTTCCAAAAATTACCTTGAAATGTTAAGCATATGTTTTAGTCAAACATGTTTAGTTTATGAAAAACAATTTGTTTAGTTTATGAAAAACAATTTACTTAACC
This sequence comes from Cucurbita moschata, assembly GCF_002738365.1. Taxonomy (NCBI): domain Eukaryota; kingdom Viridiplantae; phylum Streptophyta; class Magnoliopsida; order Cucurbitales; family Cucurbitaceae; genus Cucurbita; species Cucurbita moschata. Next base: position 240,834 of record NW_019268621.1, on the reverse strand, counting down.
ATTTATGTTTCAACTATACTAATTTAGTTTATGACTTTCATCATATTGAGTGAACCGGCTTCAATTTAGAGAATGAATATCAAATAATATATCATTAAATGAGACACTCTATGAAAATCTTTATGGATACCATCTAAATTGATGTACTACTTCTTAAGTCCAAAATATGTAAAATGACCAACATATCCGTAAACCCTTTTAAAGTATTTTAAGGTCTACACACCCTCTAAATGACGTACTACTTCTTATAAGGCTTATTCCTAAGAATATACAAATTGTTGGGATTTATGCCCTAAAGCCTCGTAATTAATTATTTAGTTTTTAACAATAATTTTCTTATTTTATTTGTAATTTATTTGTTACCCGTGGTATGAAAATTCAATGTTATTAATATAATCTTGAATAATATATGGTTGATATACAAGAGGATTGTGTTCAAGTAATAACCTAAAGAGTCTATAGTATATGGATAAGGTTGGGTGCCTTATCCTAGCAACACTGTTGATACAGCCCCCTTTGTAATTGTTACAAATGATTTGATCCAAATCATTCATGTGAAGACATGTAAGTGGGGATATCCTATACAATGAGTTTGTATAAGACTAGACCAAGAAATATTTAATCTCTCTTTATAAATCCGTTAATTGAGAAGATTAATATTTCACATGATGATCATATGCGACTCGATTTTAATCCTGAGTGAGTTATGAACTCCTGCCTCGGAGGGCTTGTCCTTTAATTTATATGGATGAGAATAACTCTCTTAGTCGATTCAATATGCCTACCATTTTGGGGACTTAGACCAAGGAGGGAGTTGGGAACATAATATCATGAGATGGACTTCACTCCTTTCCATATGAAGAAAGTAGATGAGTTGTTCTCTTAAGTGCTGAGTTGAACCATGGCGCCCCACCCTCTCATTGGCCCGAGAGGGACTTGGTTTATGATTGGATCATAAACAAATTGTTTATTAGAGAATCAGCGGTACTTAAGGTGAAAGATGTAATTACAAGGGTAAAACAGACTTTTGACCCAACTGTAATTATAAACAACTCGTGAAGGATCGACTTGCTTGTAATGATTATATCAATGAACATAACTTGTCCTACAGTGCATACGAGTGCAACTCTAAGTCTATAGTTGTAATACCCGAAGAAAGAGAAATAGAAATAGAAAAAAAAAATAGGAAAAGTCAAGAGGGGCAAATAGGTAAATTTGACCCTCCAACCACCTAAGGGGTCCAAATGAAACCCCATCCAGTGTCCTGCTAAACAGAAATAGTGAGAGAAAGGGGTAGAGAGAACCTAGAGAGAGGAGAAAGAATGAACCACTGGAAGACTCACCGAAAACTACCGTCGGAGTCTATTCCAGTGAAGATCATGATGCAAGGAGCCTTTCTTGGAAGGGTGAAGATCATGATGCAAGGAGCCTTTGTTGGAAGGGAAAAGAGAATGTGGGTGGCCGGAGTCCCATTTTTCATCAAGAAATTGGAAAACCCGCAAGGTAAGGATCTTGAACGTCTTCTCAGATCTACGGTTTTCCTTTGTGAATCAAGATCTGAAATCTTGATATATTCATCTAGGAACAACTCTAGCACGATCTGTGAAGAAGTTTGGCCGAGATCTCAACCTGAAGGCAGAGATCCGAGAGTCGTTCGAGAACGGTGAGTGAACTTCCGACGTTCTTAACTCGTTCGATAGTCAAGCAAAAATTACAAAAAAAAATACTAGGACGTAGCCTGTAACACATCTAGAACTTTGCCGAAGAAATCATATCGATCTGATCTACGGATCAAAAGATATGAAAATCGGAAAAGGGGACTGTGTTTCGGTTTCACAGGACAGAGAAGAAAGAAGAAAGAAGAAAGAAAAAAAAAAGAAAAAAAAAGAAGGGCAGCCGGCGAGCGGCGGTGGGCGGCGACAGGCGCCGGACATGCGTCGACCATCGGCTAGAGCAACGTAGCTCTAGCGAGGCGTCGACACGTGTCGCCTGCAAGCCAGGCCAAACCGCAAACGCGAGTTGAGCCGACTGGACCGGACCAGACCAGACAACCCACGACTACGCGGAAGCAGGCGCGCGTGGCAGGCTCGCGTGCAGCCTGCGACTGGCGCCTTCCCGCGCGTGACCACGCAGCGCGCTGCTGGCGCGTGAGAGAGTGTGGAACTGCCAATTTGGCCCGGTTGTTTTCTGTTTGCCCAATTTTTGTCCCGGTTCCAGTTCTAATACTGTTCTTACGTGAATAGGGACCTAATTTAAAGAAATCAGTACTTTTGGACACCTCACGGGCAAAGAAACGCTAGCAAAAAGGGCACGCGTCAACCAGGTAAGTCACCACCCGGTATTTAGGAAGAAATACTTGTAGGGTTCGCTTGGATTGTATGTATACATGTTAGTAATTTTGCCTTAAATTAGCTCTCCATGAATGAGATTAATCAGCTGGATTGTTATGATGTGTTGGGTGAATTATCTGAGTGTTGCTTGTATGCCTTAAGCTTCCGTTGTACGTATGCATGCGTTTAATTTATGTTGGAATTGTGTATTCCGTGTTCTGGGTGCTCGATGGATGAATTCGCCCCATTGAGCGCGAACTTCGTGTTTTGGGTGCTGGATGGAGGCCATCGCCTCGTTGAGCTGGCGTGCCTAGTTTGCATGAATATTAGGATGTTAGAAGACGGTTGCATGCACACCCCGTTATTTTCTAGTGCCCATTTCTAAGATAAGCTTAGGGGGTTACCGTTAGGAGCGATATGTCGCTTTAGCCAGACTTAACTTTCCCCTCGGAACTTAGCTGATTACCATGGCAATAAGGTACCTCAGGAGTGTTCATAGATTGCTAGTGTGAGAACGGTATCTATAGCTTCGTGGGAGGACCAAGGGTCCCCGATCAGTCCTTACTGCTCTTAGCCATTTCGCATGGGAAATGTGTCCCCACGTCGTACAGTCCATTAGCTACATGGGAACGGGTTGGGTCGCACCCTCCATAGGAGGACTATGTGGGCGTAGGCGTACTCAGCACACCCCTAGGCTAGGTACCATGTAGTCCTAGATAGTCATGTAGAGGTAGCACCTCATAGAGAGATACCGACCACATTAGCTTGGCATAAGAAACCTCTAGGTGACTAATGAAAGGACGATGAACCGGTGAAACCCAAAGGGCAAGCCCCAAGAGACTAAGGTTAGAACCCGATGTCCTAGAACCGAATTAGGAAACCGTGGGAGTTCTGTTAAATTAAGATGCGAAGAGAGCCTACAAGTAGGTGGCTTACTGAGTATAATTTTTATACTCATCCCGTTCTCCTTTATTTTTCTCAAGTGTTCGCTGGCTGCTGGTCGAGGTAGAGGAGAGTTTGAGAGCTGTACAGTCACAGAGGGGGTCGTTCCGGAGCGTCAGTCCCTTTTCGGTCTTTTAGAGTCTTTGTATTTCATTTTATATTTGCAATTTCTTTTGTAATAATTAACCAACAAAATTTCTCTTTTTTGTTTTAATTCAATAGTATTTTTATCTCTTTTTACTTTGCTTTTCTTTTCTTTTATTTTCCTTTTGTTTGTTTTTTATTTCGTCTTTTTAGTCACGATTCGGTTTTTCGAAGCCTCGAAAAATCGGGTCGTGACAATAGTGGAGTGACTTATAGTTAATGAATGAAAATTGATTAATTAAAGAGTTTAATTAATTAATTTTATATCATTAGAGGTTATAATTTGTTGGTCCATAAGGTCCCCTTGCTAGCTCATAGTAACACTAAAAGATTCAATTTATTTGAAAGAAAATTTGAAGGGTTCAAATTGATATTTAATATATTAGATATATTAAATATAAAAGAGAAAATAAATTTAATTTGAAATGTCAAATAATATTTAATATATTAGATATATTAAATAAATAGAGAAAATATATTTAAGTGGAAGGATTCCGATTAACCTTTAATATATTAGATATGTTAAATATAAATGGAGAAAAATATATTAATACGAACGGTTCAAATTAATATTTAATATATTAGATATATTAAAGGAAAAATATATTTATTGTATTTGATACAATTAAATATTAAATCAATACTTTAAATAAAAATATATTTGAACTTGGAATAAAATTCAAACTAGTTAAATATATATTAGGATATCTTGTAAATATGATTGGGATAAGATATTATATCTTAATAAATTAAATATGCAAATATATTTTTTGGCAAATATTCTCATAGAGTCCCTATAAATAGGACCCTTGTGTTGAGCAAAAAAATATATGAATCTCTCCCACTTTCTATGGAGAACAAAATTACATCTCCAGAGAATTCTCGAAACTCTTCTTCTTCAATCCCTTTGGGATTTTCTTTCAAGAGGCTCCCACAAGCTTTGACCTTGTGTTCGAGTCATAGCAAGGAAGATCTCATGGAATGTTGACGAACATTTGCATGATAGGAATACTTCGGAGTCTTCTAAGCTAGGGTTTCTACAAAGGTAGAGTTCTCTCTCGTATTTATTGCTTTTCTTTTAATTTTTAATAAAATCAAAACAGTTCCCAATGCTTCCACTTTGTGGATGAGAGTTCATTCCTTTCACAAATATTCAAGATTTCATGTTGAACAGAGTAAGTTTGGAACCTACACCAAGTAAGGGTTCCTTTCACAAATATTCAAGATTTCATGTTGAACAGAGTAAGTTTGGAACCTAAACCAAATAAGGGCCTAATAAACGCTGAAAGAAGTACCTCAAATAACTCTTACTCAAGATCTAAGATTCATTCTAAAATAATCTAAAGAATACACTACGAATAACTCATGTTTGTTACTATGTTCTGTAGAGCTTAAGAAGGTCAATGCATGCATGTTATCTAGGGTAATGTGTGAATGATGTATAGGGTTGTGTCATAAGAATGATTTAAAGATTAAAATTACCTCATGCATTTTGTGTGTACATATACATTGGGTTACTTCTTCAATGATGAGTACAGGTGCCTACACGATGATGGTGATCATCATCATAACCCGCGTGACACTCAGGAGTATGCTGACCTATGGACGTTGCTATGGACAGCTAGCTTGATTATGGTGGGTCCAGGGGAGGTGCAAATCGGGATCCACACTCGCACGTGTGATTCGTGTGTAGGGAAGTACTATACATCCAACTTATCTAGATTGGAGGCCAACCCTATGTGGTTTTAACGATAGGTCTCTAGATCATGAGTTGCATGTGTTTGTATTCTCTGACTTCAATAGTGAGGTCACTTATTGAGTATTTCTTAAAATACTCAAGCCGTGTGTTACTTCTATTTAAAGTAAAGGCAAGACACCCCTGTACGACTGACGATGATATGACACGTGCATGAAATAGTGGTATTATTTTCTTAGTTTTAGGATAGTACAGGGTGTTTTTACTTTTAATGTTTTACTTCATTTATTATTATTTTTTCATGTTGTTTGAAAGATGTTTTTCGAACATATAAGTTCATGACAATGTTCTAAAATGAATTTTTAAATGTTCAGTTCCACATAAGAGATAGACTATGATAACGGTTGTGACTTTAGGTTAGTAGAAATCTAGGGTCGTTATATGACCCAAAACTCTAGCAGTAAAATATGAAAGATGACCTTAATGATAAACTTAAAAGAATTCAAGAGATTCCATGAACTCAAGATCTAGAGCCAGGACAAATATAATATCATTATTGACTCAGCTCACGAGGATGATTTGTTACAAGAATAAGATACATTTACTTTAGGGTTGATGATTTGTTACAAGAATAAGATACATTTACTTTAGGGTCATTGATTCTAAGCATGTCATGAATATGGAGTGTTACCGGTACGCATTACCCTAAAGTTAACTCATAAGATTATGGCAAAATTTGCCATCCTTATTTATATTTTATACTCTTGGATGTACATGCACTTGTATGATTTCTTGAGGTGTGAATTATGATGTATTATAGAGCATGATTTCTGATGTTTTGTTCATGAGATTTAGGTTGTATTAGCGTCATAGTCACTTTTGGTTGGTGATATCTAATTGTAGCTTTATCACTATAATAACCTTTGGGTGATGATAACCAACAAACTGTAATTGCAAATTGATTATTTCATGATTACCTTCATAGTCACCTTCGTTAAAAAAACAAATTGGTGATGATTATATTATTAGCTATTATTACATGGTCATAGTGATGAAAATGATTTTATGGAAAGGCTATCACTAAGGTCCTTTTATTTTGGTTGATATAACTATATAAATGTTTGCGAATGAGACGGGAGTATCTTACTTAATATTTTTAATACTCACCCGACAGTCAAAATAGTTTTCTAGTAAATTCATTATTGTGGAATTAGAGTTTTAGGTTTTGAAATTAGACCAAAATATTTTAGGAAGAAATGTTACACTTTGGTAAGAAAAACAAAAAAGAAAAGCAAATAAAGGATAGAAGTTTTGATTGAGCGTCAAGAATGGGAAAAGCAAATAAAGGATAGAAGTTTTGATTGAGCGTCAAGAATGGTTAGTTTTCGAATTTTAATCGAACTTTGAAGGAGTTTATTTCTTTCCATAGTTAACAAAATAGAAGGAAATCAACTTTTTTTTCATTGCTCTCTGTTTTTTTTACAGCACACACTCTGCATAAATTTTGTTTAATTAGGTGAAAATCATTGATACCAATTTGAATGATACCATAAACTCACTTAATTTCCATTCACAAAAGTAACAAAAAAAAAAAAATTCTCTATGGAATTGATAATTTACTTATTACTTGCTACTTGTGATAGTGGATACTTGCACTTTTTCTTTTGGATTTTACACCAATTTATTATATACATTACCGACGATCAAGTTTTTGGCGCCGTTGTCGGGGAACCTAATGTAGTTACTTGTTTTAGATTATACTGAATTTGTGCACAAAAAAGAAGTCATAGTAAGCTAAATATTTTGCTACTGAACTTATTTGCTAAACTTACTGCATGAGTGTATGAACCCACCTACCGGTTCAAAATTTATTTTGGATCTCGAAATAAAGAGAACCTTTAGGTAAAAGTTGAGGTATTAAAGGTTGAGAATGACAACACAAAATATACAACAAATAGACCTTGGAGCCCAACTAAATCAGGAGTTTCAAAATCCAGTTGTGATGGCTAATCGAGAGAGAATCACTCTTTGTAACAACCTAAAATAATGATAATATGTATTTTGTATTTATGTGTTGTGTGTTTGATGATGATGATGATAATAATAATAATAATAATAAGAATAATAATAATAATAATAATAATAATAATAATAATAATGATAATAATAATAATAAATAAATAAATTAAAAAAAAAATCGAAACGAAGCAGCTGCGTCAAGCAGCTGCTGTAAAGGGTGATGAGGGGCGGCGGACGCATAGGCTGGAGCCGTGGGATGGATGAGTGGATGATTAGAGGATGTGGAAGCGTATTAGGGCTTGATTAGGCTTTAAAAAGGAAGAAAAACGAAGAATGGCGATTAGCAAAAAACCCAGAAAAACAGAGGAGGAAATTTTTGAGAATTCGAGTTTTGGTTGCTTAAAATTGGACATCAATCGAGGGTAAAGGAAGAGGGGTTGTTGCTGAGGAATCATTTGAGGAAGGGGATACGGCCACGAGCTGAATCGGACGGTGATTCGAAGGTAACGAAAAACCCATATCACCGAACCTTTAAATCTCGATATCTTGATTCATACTGCATAATAAGTTATGAAATAAGGCTTGTTAGAACCGTAGTTAGAAGATCTATAAAGTTGTAGAAGAAATTAGAACGAAATTCGAGCTGTAGAGATGAAATTTTTGCTTCGGGACACAACGGATATTAAAGGAAAAGATTGGGAAAAATTGCAGGGAGGAGAGGTTGAAGACGAGCGTGTGAAGGACACGCGAGGCGCGTGGAGGCCGCGAGTGGAAGTGCGATTGTGCGAGGATCAGGCGCGTGAGAAACGAACCCCGACCTTGTGTTGGCGCGTGAGGGCGCGTGAGCAGGTATTTTGGCTCCTGGTTTGTCCCGTTTGACTCCTTTTGACCTGTCCTATCAAAATTGGTCTATACTTATGTTGAAATTAATAAAATATAGGTCTAATAGAAAGGAATTGTGTTGAAATACTATTAAACGTACATTCAAGGGGGAAAATGAGTTCGAAACCAAGTAAGTAGCATATCGATCTATGAACTAGTTCTTAACTTGTTTTACAACATGTGAGTATGTTGTTTACCTGATTAAGAGCTTAGTATGTTATGATGAGCTTTGATGATATTGAGTGTTTATTGTATATTGTGACTGCTTGCCTGTGATGTAAGCATGATATAAATGATTGTCAGAATGTTCTATGTGTTGAACATGATACATGTATGAAAGCATGCAGTAACTGTGAGTATGTTATGCATGTTAATGGAAAGGTTATGACTCTAGATATGCTTATTGGTTGTTGAGCTATGGCTTATTTATATGAGTATGATAGTCTACTAATTCCCGCGGAGTTCCTGGCCAACGCGCTGTGTGCTAAGTCAGGGAGCATGAGTACTCCTGACCGTTGGTATATGAGATAAACAGGCCGCCCAGAGCAATTAGTAGACGGGCCGTATTTGACCGAGAGCGAGTCTTACATACGAGTCCGAAAATTCTAGATAAGCATATCGAAGGAGAGTCAGTAACCTAGCTGGAGGTAGCTGAGATACCTCATTAACGAACAGATGACCCTAGTAAGAGAACTAGGAGTCAGTGATGAATAAAGCTTAAAAACACCTGGAAAGATTAGTTATGAACCCGTGAATGATAAGCTAGCTAATTACTGAGTAATCTAATTACTCATCAAAATTATTATAACTTTTCTTTCCAGATTTAGATGATGCAGGCCAACCGAGGACGAGACCAGCGGGCTAGAGACTACTGGGAATCCATGTCTGGGTCTGTTTATGTAATTATGTTTTCGTTGTCAAGAATTTACTTCGGTCGTTTTAAGTTTTTTTAAAAAGTACTGTTTTTTTAAATGTTTTACTGGATGTTTTTTTTAGAAATATTTTGAGATTATGATTGAGTGTTAGAGTATGTTGTCGTTGATGATGGTAACTCCTGTTAATCACGTTGACGATGAGCGGGTGTTACACTATTAGTGCTATTCATATAACAGATGAAAGAGAAAGCAAATGACAGAGAAAAAGCAATTAGAGCATATGCACACCAAGCTGTGGAAGAGCTAAATCGGTACAATATCAAACCAGAAATGCAAGCAATTACTTTTGAGATAAAACTCATGATGTTCCAAATGTTGCAAGTCATTGGACAATTTCATGGACTACTATTAGAAGAACCCATCTATATCTAAAGTCAATTTTTGGGAGTTAGTAACTCATTTCAATTCAAAGGAGTGGATAGGTTTATTCTCTTATTCTTTGAGGAATTATGCTAAATCATGATAGAATACTTAGCACCACAAACAATTGATTCATGGAATAGTCTAGCAGAGTCATTTTTTATCAAATATTTTTCACCCACTAGAAACGCATGGTTCAAAAATGAGATTGTTTATTTTCAATAGTTTGAAGATGAAACACTAAGCGAAGCTTTGGAGAGATTCAAAGAGATTCTTAGAAAGTGTCATCGGCATACATTACCCATTGTATCCAAATGAAGACTTTCTACAATGGAATGAATATTGCTACTAAACAAGTAGTGGATGCTTCCACCAATGGAGCTATTTTGTCAAAGACATATAATGAAACTTATGAGATTCTAGAAAGAATAGCATCTAACAATTGTCAATGGGCGATGTGAGGAGAAATCTAGAAAAGAAGACACGAGGAGTACTTGAAACTGATGTCTTGACCACTATCAACGCTCAATTAACTTCAGTGACTAATATTCTACAAAATTTAGCATTGGGATAAGGCTCAATCACTAAAGCACTAGTCCAATCTACTACTAAAATGTCCCAAATAGCAACCGAATCTTGTGTATATTGAGGAGAGGGACACACTCTTGATCAATGTCCAAGTAATCCGACTTCAATTTCTTATGTGAGGAATCAAGCTAGTCAAGACAACAAAAAATTCAACCTAAAGAAATTCCAAATTTTTCATGGAAGGGACAAAGTTCCTATAATAAAAAAAATTCAACGTAAAGAAAATTACCATCCAAGTTTTGGACTAAAAAATCAAATGACATATGATCCTTAACAAGCCAACACTAAAGGGAAAGGATTTAGCCAAGCACAACCTATACCGAGAACATCTCTTGAGAGCCTAATAAAGAAATATATGGCCAAAAATGATGTGATACAGAGTCAACAAGCATGCTTGCGAAATTTGAAAATTCAAGTAGATCGATTAGCAACTTACTTATGAAATAGACCTCTTGGAAAGCTGCCAGTAGATACCAAAACACCAAAAAGAGAAGACAATGAGTAATGTCAAGCAATATAATTGAGAAGTGAGAAAGAAATACTCAGTATGGGAGAAAAATTAAAGAACATAGAGAGTTACTTTCAAGAAACTGCTAAACATAGAAGCAAAGCAAAAATGCAAAAACAGTGCAGTCTCCTAAAATGCAAACAACAGTCAGCAGTGAAGAAGAGAGTAGAACATAAATATAAATACCAACACCTCTTTCTCCACAAAGAATAAAAAGAAAGAAAGAGGAAGCCCATTTGAGAAGTATATGGATATTTTGAATGAAATTATATAAACATATCATTAGTGGAGACTTTGAAGCAAATGCCAAATTATCTGAAATTCTTAAAAGATGTGTTCACTAACAGAAGAAAGTTTGAAAAATTCAAGGTGGTGGCACTAAATGAAGAGTGTAGTACAATATTGAAAAATAGGATCCCACTAAAAGAAAAAGACCCAGGCTCATTCACCATTCCCGCATCAATTGGAGAAAAGGAGCTAGGTAGAAGATTATGAGCATCAAGTTAATGGCTCTGTCCATGTACAACAAGTTTGTAACGACCCAAAAAAAGAATAATAATAATTAAAAAATTAAAATAATTAAAATAATAATTTTCCTAAACTACTCTCCACTGACCCCTCTTCCTCTCCCAACTATCTCTCCTCAACCAACTGATCGATCAAAAACCCCAAATCAGAATACAGGATGCATCGGTGGTTCCTACAATTAAAAAAAAAAAGAAAAAAAACCTACCAACAACTAGATTTAGAAGGAGAGCTGGAGATTTAATTATTGGAGAGAGATCCTGTTGTTATTACCATAAGTTATATTTTAGATCTCTAATCTCTTTTTCATTTATCCAAATTAGATTTCCTTTTCTTTTGTCTAATTATTTAGAATTAGATCTCTCGTTCTCTTTTCTACTTATTTAGATTTTTGGTTATGATGTTAGGTCATAGAAAATAACTAAAAAAGCTGAGGCAAATATTTGTCAATAGAATAAAAGAAAATATAGAACCGATAGAAAAATGGAAGATAGGAGGTAAATACAAAAACAGAGAGAAAAGAGAAGAATGGGAACAAAAAAAAAATTAACAGGTAAATAAGAAAGGAAAGATTTGGAAAGAAAATTTATCTAATTTTAGATTTTAACGAAATTAAAGGAAGAAAAAAAAAATACATGTAAGATAAAGGAAAGATTTGGAAAGAAGAATTAATTATAATAAAAAAAATGAGAAGACCTCTAGAGGCCAGAATACTGCTAACAAAATCAAAAGAAAAGACAAAAATATATATATATATATATATATATAGATAAGAGGCAAAATACTGTAAACAAAATCAAAAGGAAAGAGAGAAAATTATAAATCCAGGGAAAAGAAAAATAAATAAATAAAGAGCAGGAAGTAAAGGATAAAATCGGGAGAGCATGAAAGAAGTAAAAGAGAAAATACAGAAAAGAGAGAAGGCATATAGAGAAAAAAAAATAGAAAGGGCACTAAAAGAGAAAATAGAGAGAAGGCCAGAATACAAAATAAAAGGGAAGAGTTCGGGAGTAAGAATCGATCGGAATTGACCAATAATATGATTAAGTAAGAATCGATTAAAAATTGGTCAAGAATACGTCTTGAACAAAAATGGAGAGAAAAAGCAGAGTACAGAAAGAATATCAAAAGACAAGAGAGAAGTCACTCGAAATAAAAAATAGAAAATGAAATCTTAATATAAATAGAATATATATATAATATGTGTATATATATTTAGAGGTATATTATAACGTTCCAAGACTTTATCCATGCGAAGTCTTTAATGCTCGCATGAAGTTTATCACATGACCATTGTAAGAGTTAAAGAATTGAACATGAAATTGATGCCATGGATTCTTATAGGTTGGCTTGGATACAAAGGGAAAAATCAAACTTTCATTAAAGATAAATTTGTGACAACCGTATAAGCTAATCAAGTAAGTGGTCTTACTATAGGATAGGCTAAAAATTGTATGAGTTATGTATGAATTATGTTGTACGATAAGGTATATGAGTTATGATGATGTGTGGGTTACGATACTTGATGATGTATACAATATATATATATTTTGATGAATGACGTACTTGATATGTTTGATGCACTTTGTGGCAATATGATGAGTATGATGATTGCATAATGTTTACCTTAATATGATGATGTTTTCCATATTGAGCATGCTATATGATGATGAGTGCCATATTGCATCATGTCGTTAGATCGACATCGGACACAACCCTAAGAGCGTGAAAATGATATTAATATAAATATCCACAAGTATGTGTTACTTAGAGTAACAAAGAGATGAGACTAGAGGGTTGTGTCAGAAGAGACATTATGATGGATTTAGAGGGACCTCATGCATATTATATGTTCATAAGCATAGGGCTACTTCCCCTAGAGATGATGAGTGCGCACCATATGATGAGTGCAAATGTGCACAGGTGCGAATGCACACAGATGAGGGTGTTCATGAGGCGCATGACACTATGAGGTTCCGCTGACCTCCGGATGTCGCTACAGATTAGCTTGACCAGAGGGTCCAGGGGGTGTGCGAGCGCCCTGGGGATTCACACTCGCACGTGTGAATCGTGTGTAGAGAAGTACTACACATCCAATTTGTCCAAGACTGGAGGCCACCCCTAAGATGATTAGAGATAGGTCCCTAAATCCTGATTGCATGTGTTTGCATTTGCATGGCCCCTATAGTGGGGCCACTTACTGAGTATTCTTTGAAATACTCAGGCCGTGTGCCACATCATTTTTCAGGTAAAAACAAGGCGCACTTGTACGGAGGACGGTGGCATCGCGAGCAGAGACTGTGGCACGTGCATAGGGTAGATTCACATTTAAATTTCTAGTCTTAAGTTAGAATAGGTTGTTTTGCATTTCATTGTTTTAAATTATTTTGTATTTGTTTTTGTTTTCTCTAAATTTCAGTATTTCATATTTAAACACGTAAGACCATGGCTGTGTTTTCCAGATGAAGAGTTGTTTTAAACGTTTTTTGAAGTTTACGTTATAAATGATGTTCATGTAAGAGTTATATTTCCGCTTTATATATGAGCATGAGACGTTAGTGGCGACTCTAGATATGTGAAAATTTAGGGTCGTTACAAAGTTAGAGATTGGAGAGGCTAGATCAACTACGGTCACCATTCAACTAGGTGAGAGGTCCATCACTTCTCCCGAAGGAAAGACGAAGACATTTTTATTCAAGTTAATAAATTATTATTTCCAATAAATTTTATTATTTTAGACTACGAAATGGACCATGATGTATGGGTTATTTTGGGGAGATCATTTTTAATGACTGGGAGAACACTAGTACATGTTGAAAATGGAACCATAACCTTAAAAATGGGTGACAAGAAAGTCAAATTTAATATCAATAACAACATGACATATCCTGTTGTAGCAGAAGAATGCTTAGTAGTTTATGAGTTTATAGAGCAACCAACAATGGAGGAATGAGATAGTTAGGAATGTGAGCAGGAGGAAAAGAGCCTGTTTGAGTAAATCCACAAAATAGTTAACGGTTTTAAATGAATTTAGCAGCACTTTTGAGACACTAGAATAAGTCAACCGATGAAGCATCTATGGAAAAAGCACTGCAGCTAGATTTGAAACCAGTACCTCCTAACCTTAAATATTCGTATTTAGGTGACAAAGAGACACTATACATCATCAGCTCAAGAACATTATCATGAACCCAAGAGGATATGATCCTAGAAGCGGGTTAAGAAGCATAAGGGGGGCGATAGGGTGGACATTGGTGGATATAAAAGGAATTAGTCATTCACTATGTCGGCATAAGATTCAATTGGAGGAAGGAAAATTCAAATCCATTAAGTAACAAAGACGGTTAAACCAATGATGAATGAAGTTGTTAGAAAAGAAATTATCAAATGGCTAGATGTTAGAATACTATATCCAATTGCAAACGCATTGGGGTTAATCCTATTCAATGTGTTCCTAAGAAAGGAGGATAACAACATTACAAATTAGAACAATGAGTTGATCTCCACTACAATGGAAGGTTTGTATGGATTATAGAAGACTGAACAAAGCGATAAGTAATGACCATTTTCCCTTACCATTCATTGATAAAATGCTTGATTGACTTACTTGAAGTCACATTATTGCTTCTTTGATGATTATTCGGGATACGAAAAAATTAAAATCAGTCAAAAAGATCGAAAGAAGACAACATTTACATACCCTATGGAATTTTTGCACTTAGGCGGATGCCCTATGGACTATGTAATGCTCTAGCAACATTTCAAAGATGTATGACTACAATCTTTACTTGATTCTGTTAGTGAAAAAAGTGAGTGATTGAATGGTTGATGAGAAGATTATATGATGAAGAGCAAGAATGCTCTATATATATACAGATAATACAAAAAGATATTTAGAAAATCTACTTAAAAATCTGCAAAAAAAAAAAAAAAAAATATGGTAACAAACGAGTAAACAAATAAAAAACTAAATTAAATCAAAACTAAATCAACTCCTAACTACAAGGAGATTTAATCAGATACTAACTGACAGTAATCTAAACAAATACGTGATCTTCAACACTCCTCCTTGTTTAGATGATGTGAACTCCAAGCTTTTTTCTGAACACCCATCTTACTTCAATTATCTTTCTGTTTAGAGGTTGATCAGCCAACTCCTAGGTTTTGTTTTTCTTGATCACCGAAAGCTCCTCCTTTGACAGGTGCATCATCAACCAAAGCATCTTGTCGTTCATCTTCAGACTCTTCTTGTCGTTCATCTTCAGACTCTTCTAGTCGTTCATCTTCAGACTCTTCTAACATGCTACCAAAGATTAAATTGTTTGGTGCATTAGAAATCTTATTCACCTTCGTCAGTTCTTCCCAATTTCATTTCTCATTTTCAGCAAAAAGAACATCTCGGCTCACAATAACACGACTAGTGTGTGGTTGAAAAACTCTATAAGCTTTGCTTATAGTGCTATACTCAACAAATATGCCAGTTTCTGCCTCTTTGTCAAGCTTATCACACTTGACCTGTGGAATGTAAGTGAAGCAAAGACACCCAAATACACTAAGGAACTTTAAAGAAGGTTTGTAACCATACCAAACTTCTAATGGTGTCAGGTCCTTCACAGCTTTTGTTGAAATTCGATTTTGCAAGCACACAACAGTGTTTGATGCTTTTCCCCAAAAACGTTTTGGAAGACACTTTTCAAGAAGTATGCATCTCGTCATCTCCATTATAAATCTATTCCTCCTTTCATTGACGTCATTTTGTTGAGAAGTGTATGGTGTTGTCAATTGATGTTCAATTCCAGCCTCTTCACAAAACCTGTTAAAAGTGTCTGAAGTGTACTCCTTGCCATAATCTGATCTTATAGTCTGAATCAAGCATGCACTTTCATTCTCAACTCTTGCTTTGAATTTCTGAAATACACCTGCAACTTCTGACTTTTGCTTCAGCAAGAAAATCCAACACATTCTTGTTAGATCATCAATAAAAACAGTGTAATAAAGATTACCATTTAATGATGGTGTTCGTTGAGGACCACAAAGATCAGTATAAACCAGTTGCAGCTTTTTCGAGGTTCTCCATGCCCGTTTAGGAAAGAGTTGCCTATGTTGCTTCTCAAAATTACAAGCATGGCAAGGAGGCATGTCATCATCAACGTCAGTGAGTCCTTCTACCAGCTTCTTTGACTGCATCTGAAGCAAACCTTGATGATGAAAGTGCCCAAGTCTTTTGTGTCAAATCTCAGTGGCACTAGTTCTGGATATAAAGGCCATCTGCTCTTTCTCCATCGGATTTAGAACAAAGGTTTTTCCTTTCATTTTTACATTGAACAAGTCTTTGCCATTAGCATCTTTGATCAAGCACTGCGTATTCTCAAACAACACTTTATAGCCTTTATCAAGTAACTGACCAACGCTTAAGAGATTTTGATCAATTTTAGGTACAAATAAAACATTTGGAATAAATTTTATACCTTCATAGCTTGTTATAACTATTGTACCTTTTCCCTTGACTTCCAAGTGTTCACCATTGCCAATCCACACTCTCTTAACTTTAGTGTCTCTTAATTCCTCAAAAAACTTCTTGTCATTTGTCATGTGATTTGTGCACCCACTGTCAATCAACCAGCTCTCGCTTGATTCTTTGCTTTAGGAACAAGTAACAATAAACAATTGATCTTCTTCTTCTTGATCAACTACTTGTGCATCTACTTTTTTCACCTGACCTTTGACTTTACAGATCACAGCTTCATGTCCAAGTTGATTGCATTTGGAGCATTTGGTGTCAGGTCTTCTCCAACACTTGTATGGTGGATGACCTTTCTTCTCATAATGGCGGCAAGGTGGATAGGATTTTTTGAAACCTCCTCCTTTTGTCTTCTGATAATTGGCAGATGAATCTCGATTCGTCAATTGGTTTTTGAAAATTTTCTTGTTTTCATACCTGTTGTTGTCTTGATGCTTAATAGGTAAGGCACCTTCAATCACCCCTTCTTGCCTCATAGACCTCCTCTGCTCGTGCTTGTAAAACATTCAAGAGCTCTGTAAGAGAAATATTTGACAAGTCTTTGGTGTTCTCGAGTAGTAATGGTGGCTTCAAACTTCTTTGGAACAGTGACTAGCAACTTTTCAACGATCCTGGAATCATTTAACACAGAACCAAGCAGTCTCACTTTGTTGGCAATGCTGAGAAGTCTGTCAAAGTACTCTTCCACCGACTCCGACTCCTTCATCTTCTGCAACTCAAAATCCCTAATCAAATTCAGGACTTTCATTCCACGAATCCTCTCATCTCCTTCATATTCAGCCTTGAGATAATCCCAGATTTTCTTTGCTGTTTTGAGGGACATTATTCGCATGAAAATCATTTAAGATACAACGGGAAATAGGCAAGCTTTTGCCTTTGATTTTCTTGTCTTCTTTTTCTTCTGTACTTTGATTTGTGTTATAGTAGGATTTGCTGGAAGCAAAGGGACCTCATAATCCTCTTCTATTGCTTCCCAAAGATCCAAAGCCTCCAGATAAGTCTCCATACGAACTGTCCACATTTGATCATTGTCTCCATCGAAGACAGGTGGTGCAACAGCTGAAAAACTGGATTCTCCTTCCATTTTGATCTCATAGATCCCTTAAGAAGATAGCTTTGATACCAATTGTTAGTGAAAAGAGTGAGCGTTTGAATGGTTGATGAGAAGATTATATTATGAAGAACAAGAATGCTCTATATGTATATACAAATAATACAAAAAAAAACATATTTAAAAAATCTACCTAAAAATCTGCAAAAAAAAAAAAAAAAAAAAAAAAAAAAAAAAAAAAAAAAAAAAAAA
>NW_019268621.1:175708-222311 GCF_002738365.1 Cucurbita moschata | reverse complement strand
AAAAAAAAAAAAAAAAAAAAAAAGTAACAAACCAGTAAACAAATAAAAAATTAAATCAAATCAAAACTAAATCAACTCCTAATTATAAGGAGATTTAATCAGATACTAACTGACAGCAATCTAAACAAATACGTGATCTTTAATAGATTCCTTCATCAAACTTGTAGGTACTGTTATTTAGAAGTAGAATCTAAAAGAAAATAACAGAAGGGAGAAGGAGCAACACACAAATTAATTTTATCTTCTTTTTGTGGTGTTTTACTCACTTGACACCATTTTCCTCATATAATAAAAAATAACACATTTCTTGCTATAAATCAACAATCGCTCTTTTAACTAATTTCACTCCCTAAAAACTAGTTCCACTCTTCCACTACTTCCACTCTTCTTGTCACGATATCTCAAGTCTTTTTTTATGGAGAAATAAACAACATAAATAAAATAAATATTAACAATTATTTTTAACCAAAAACTTATAAACAAAAAAATAATAATAATAATAATAAAAAAAAAACAAGTTTATAACCAACAATCACTCTTCTAAACTTATTTAACTATGTTGAATAGACTTTCTTCAAGCCAATCTTCTCTCTTAACTCTAGGAACCATTGTCTTCCTAACGGCTTTGTCAGAACATCCACCAACTGTTCATCTGTGTTCACATATTCCAGTTCAATAGCTTCAGTTTGCATACATTAGCGAATAAAATGGAACCTGATATCAATGTGCTTACTTCGATCATAGTAAACAGGATTTTTCACCAACACTATAGCTGACTTGTTGTGTTAAGCTTGAGTTTTACTTGTAGTTGACTGATGTTACTCAAAATCCTGTCTAACCATACTCCTTGACATGTTCCAACAGTTGCGGTTATATACTCAGTCTCGCATGACGACAAAGCCACCACATTCTTCTTCTGTGTTACCCAGGTTATTGGATTTACTCCCAAATAGTACAACACTCCTGTTGTACTTTCCTATCATCAATATCCCCAGCCATATTACTGTCGCTAAATCCTACCAGCTCCACATTTAATAGCTTCTTATAAATGCAACCAAAACTTAAAGTACCTTTCACATACCTCAATATTTGTTTTACTACTGTTTGATGTGAAGTTGTTAGTGCCTCCATGTACTCATCACACCAAGTGAGTAGGCTATGTCGGGCCGGGTATTAACCAAGTAGCATAAGCTTCCAATAACACTTCTGTAAATTGTTTTTGTCAACCGCAGGTTCTCCATTCCCATGTTTGCTCATCTTCATTCTTGGTTTAATGGGAATCGAACAAGGATTGCACTCCCCCATTCCTAGCTTCTCTAGGACTTTTCTTGCATATCTGGTCTGACATAAAGTGATTGGTTCACTGCTTTGTCATACCTCAATACCCAAGTAATAGCTCAAAAGTCCAAGATCGCTCATTTCAAATTTCTGCTGCATCTCTTCTTTGATCTAAGGTATAACTTGTTTGTTTCAACCGGCTATGATTAAGTCATCCACATATGTGCCAATTATCATTGCTTCAACTCCATTTATTTTCTTGTGGAGAGTATATTCCTATCGACATCTAACAAAACCAACTGACTGCAAACATTGATCAAGTTTAAAATTCCAGGCCTTCGAAGTCTGTTTTAATTCATACAAGGCTTTACGTAGTTTTAATACCATGTTTGGATTTTCCTTGTCAACGAATCATTCTGGTTGAACAACATACACCTCCTCTTCTAACTTGCCATTCAGAAAAGCTGTCTTCACATCCATGTGATGTACTTCCAAGTTCTTAATGACTGCATAGGCAAGAATTAATCTCACTGTTTCTAACCTGGCCACTGATGCGAATACTTCACTGTAATCTACACCAAACTATTGTGCATATCCCTTTGCCACGAGTCTCGTCTTATGTTTCATGATTTCTCCATCTGGATTTTTCTTTAATTTGAAAATCCATTTGATGTCGATTGTTTTATGATTCTTCTGCAAATCTGTGAGTTCCCACGTTCTGTTCTTTCAATGGAGAGAATTTCAGACTTAATGACATTCCTTCAGTTTTCATTCTTACCAATTTCCTTATATGAGGTTGGCTTCTCTATAGAAAGAAAACAAAGGCCCATTGCTTCCTCCTCTGCTTCGTTCAGTTCTCTATAAATATCTTCTAGAGACCTGAACTTTTTCGGCGTCGACGAGCTTGATGATGATGCATTTAAGGTACTGTCTAGCATTGATAAAGTTGAGAACGAATTTTCCCTTTGGCTTTCATCTGGGTCAACTTCAATTTATTCAATATTCCTCTCCTCTGTTCTACTCTATTTTTCTAAATTTTGAACGGTGAAATTTCCTCTTTGTTCATCATCACCGTTTGTGATTTCTTGCCAACACCACTTTTTCTCCTCTCCGAACAACACATCCCTACTCACCATAATTTTGTTCTTTTGTGGATCCAATAGTCTGCAAGCTTTGGTTCCATCTTCATATCCCAACATAATTGTCTTCACACTCCTATTAGCAAGTTTAGGAAGGTGTGAATATGTATTATTGGCATGAGCAGGACACCAGAAGATTTTAAGGTGATGAACCTTTGGTATCTTGTTAAACCAAGCTTGATACAGTGTACCATCTGCAACTCCTTTTATTGGCGATCTGTTCAGAATATACACGACAATTTTTGTTGGGAAAAGGGATTTTGAAAGAGATAGGAATAGATCAAAGTTGCAATGTATTATTATTGTTTTTTGACTCAATGCTTAAAAACAGTTACACAATTTCAATATTTATAGGCTTATACATTAACAAAAAATAGTAAATTATGGAAATCTAGATAAATTCAAATCTACTAAAATCTTGGCAGTTTGAATACTTTGAATCATATCTCAACTACTCTAAATCATATCTCAATTTTGAATACTTTAAATCATATCTCAACCCTCTCCCTTGATTCAAGGTTGCAGATATCAAGTAATCGTCTGAATTAACAAACTTTTCTTTAGACAAAGCCTTAGTAAGTACGTCTGCTTTAACCCGTATAATGTCTGTTTCAACTTGTATACATTTGTTTCTTTGTCTTTCTTTATGAATCCCTCTAGTTGTGTTACATGGACCTCTTCTTGTAAATCTCCATCAAACTCATAAACAGGCCACCGCTATGGGCTGCATGTCCCATGTAAATCTCCATAGAACTTTTCGTTTGGCAAGTTAACCATATCCCATGTCCCATTTTTCTCAATGGAATGCGTCTCTTCTACCATGGCTTTCTCAATGGACTACATCTCTTCTACCATAGCTTTCTTCCACTTCTTTTTTAGCTGCTTCTTCATAACTCATAGGGTCTGAAATAGTAAGAGCAAATTGACATGAGAAAAGTTGCTATTTAGTGATGCTAAAGATTCAAATATGCCAGCTAAAGATTTATACTTCTTTGGAGGTGTCTCGTATGAAAATTCTTCAAGAGAAGAGTTGCTATTTAGCGATGTTGAAGATGATGAATTTGACAGATTTTATGTTGTAGTGGAGGCACTAGGAGATGCACTAGAGTTGACCCTTGTCTCTTCATCTGGAGAAACGTCAACTATAATCTCTTTTGTATCATTATCAAATAGTTTTATCTTACCGTAACTGGATTCGAATTTCACTGTGCCTTTTTCCTCAACTTGCATCTCTTTTGTATTTCCAAGTTGCACCTTAATTCTTTGCGTCTCATCAAGCTCTTCGAATAAAGATTTAATGTCTGTCATATGGTTCGAGCATCTGCTATCAACAAACCATAAGTCACTTTTTTTTAGATTATTATCAATACACCATAAAAAGCTTTTCTTCTTCTTCTTCATTTTCTGCAGCAAAATTCATTTGTTGATCTTTATACCAACAATTAGCTTTTGTGTGCCCATACCTTTTGCAATGGTAACATTGTATGACCTTCCTTATATTACTTTGTTCATTGAACTACCTTTGTCCATCATTTCTCCGTGTATCTCTATTATCACGACCACCATGGAAGCTGTGAAATCCTCCTCTTCCACGACTTCTACCTGCTAAATGAATACTTTCTTTTTTTTGTTGCCTTCATTATTGGCGGTCTCCTTCACTTGCAGTGCCTTTTTTTCATTCATTTCTGATGATCTATTGATTCTTGCCTCATGAACCTGAAGCGAGCCCATCAATTCATCAATGGAGAGTGTTGATAGATCCTTAGCTTCTTCTATGGTAGCCACCACATGGTCAAAATTTGGAGTTAAGCTTCTCAACACCTTTGCAACAATTGTTTCATCTAAAATTTTCTCCCCATAGGTACGCATCTAACTAACTATTGCCATTGTTCTTGACAAAAAGTCAGCAATTGATTCGCCATTTGTCATGAGCCGAGTTTCAAAATCACGTCTTAGAGATTGCAATTTCACTGTTATGACCTTTGAATCTCCCTGAAACTCCTTCTGTAGAATTGACCATGCTTGCTTTGATGTGGTTGCTGCTGCAATTCATGAAAAAATAGTATAATGAATTGCTTGCTGAATAATGAACAGAGCGTTGACATCATTTTTCCTGGTTTCTCTTAGTCTCTCATTTTCTTCTATGGTTGGTTCTAATACATCATTGAACCTATGCTCCATTAAGTCCCATAGCTCCTATGATCTGAGCAAGGTCTTCATCTTGATACTCCACCACTCATATTTCTCACCATTAAACTTTGGTAACAGCTGTGCAAAGGAAGAAAAACCAACTACTGCCATTTTTGTTTTGCAAAAAAAATATAATCACTCACTCTCGTGTTGAGAAGAACTTGACTTTGATATCAAATTTGTTGGGGAAGGGGATACTGAAAGAGATAGGAATAGATCAAAGCTGCAGTGCTTTATTATTGTTTTTTGACTCAATGCTTAAGCAGTTACACAATTACAATATTTATACGCTTATACAAAGGAAATCTAGATAAATTCAAATGTACTCACAATATTCTAAAATCTTGGTAGTTTGAATACTTTGAATCATATCTCAATTTCTTTGAATCATATCTCAATAGTTTTGACAGCTTCTCCCCAAAATTTTGCAGGCATATCTTTGCTTTTTGACATACATCAGGTCATCTCCACAACCGTTTGATTACGCCTTTCGACTACACCATTTTGCTGTGGTGAAAATGGTGCAGTAAGAAATCTCTTCATGCCTTCATTCTCGCAATATTCTTTAAAAGTAGTAGATACGAACTCTCCTCCACGGTCCGTTTTAAAGCTCTTAATCTTCTTGCCTTTCTCTACCTCCACACTGATCTTGAATTTTTTAAATACCACCCGTGTTTCATTCTTGTTTTTCAACAAAAACACCCACATAAATTGTGAAAAATCATTGACTAGTAACATGAAATATCTGTTACCTCCATAAGTCATTGGCGAAATAGGTCCACATAGATCTCCATGGACGAGATCCAATGACTCCTTCGCATAATATGTTGTTGTTCGGGGAAAAGGAGTTCTATGCTACTTTCCAATTAAACACCCATCATAGAATTGATTGACTTGGGTGATTTTCGGCAACCCTTCAGACCATTCTTTTGTCATTTAATTTCTTTAAAGAGTGAAAATTTAGGTGTCCATACCTCGCTTGCCAGAGCCAACCTTCGTTACTGATATTTTCCATTAAACACACCTGATCCGCAAGCTTCAGCTTTGCTATATACAATCTGTTAGATTTTTTGGTCACCATAATAATCAAGCTTCTGGCCCTGTCATATATCCTCATCATGTTGTCCTCTATGACAATTATATTTCCACTCTCGTCCAGTTGTCCTAAACTTATTATATTGCTTTTGAGTTTGGGTATGTAATAGACTTTCGATAAAATCAAGTGATCATCGGTTTTGCATTTGAAGAGCACTATTCCTCGACCACAAATGTCTATTATAGAGTTATCACCGAAACGTACCAACCCAACAACAGATGTGTCGAGCTCACGAAGCACCCTCCTTTCTCATGACATGTGGTTGCTTGCTCCAGTATCTAGGTACCAGGAATTTTCAGCTCCAATATTGGCTGGTGGCGGCACTATAGATTCATTCAACATCACAAAATCATGCTTCTTTGTCATGTGTTGTTTTAATTTCACATGCCTCTATCATCAGCAATGAAGACTCCTCATCCTTTTGCATCTCTATCAAGTTGAGTTGTTCCTCTTTTGTGGAACACTCTGATGCGAAGTGTCCCATATGCTGACACCTGTAACATTTAATTTTACTTTTGTCGAACTTCTTCTTTTGAGTTTGTGACTCTCCTTCATCTCCTCGATACCAATCATTTCTCCCACGGCCTCTCCATCTTTCATGACCCCGTCCCCTGCATCCTCAAGAACTTTCTTGATTCTTCCGTTCTTTCTTTGAGGATTTTGCATTCTCTCGTCCCATCCATTCTACACAAGTGAGGAAAATGGTTTCATCTTTTTCTCCAAACCCTTGCAACCTTTATTCATGTGCCTTGAGTGATCCAATAATCTCATCAACCGATTTCGTTTTGAGATCACTGAACTCCTCAATCGTCGAAGTGATTTGAAAAAACTTTGCAGAGGTGGATCGTAAAAGTTTTTTAACTACTTGGAGATAATTCACAGCATTGCCGAGGCCTCTTAATTTGTTGACAATAATGGTGAGATTTCCATAATACTCATCAATACTTTCTGAATTACCTATCCTCAACACTTCAAACTCCCGCCAGAGAGTCAGCGTTCTAACTTCTTTCTCTCTTACCACACCTAGATTCATATTTTCAACATGATCTAGACTTCTTTGGTCGTTTTCTTTGTACCCAACTGTAGCAACGTATCTTCTCCAATACTTTGATAAATGGTTGCTAAAGCCATCTTATCTTTGTTGTTGTCTACTGTTTCGAGTGATTCAATTGCCTCCCAAATACCTTGTGGCATCATAAATACCTCCATCTTAATTTCCCAAGCTGCATAGTTGCATTTTGTCAACATCGGGTATTTGAGTGTGACAAATCTCTCCTTTTCTTGAATCTATACACTCACTTTGTTTGAGGCATCATCTTCTATCGCAGGTGCTTTGGCTCCTGTCACTCGATTCCTGTCTCATTTTTTGATCTCTCTCTTTTTATGGTGTTTTACTAACTTGACACAATTTTCCTTGTATAATAAAAACTAACACATTTCTTGCCGAAAATCAGCAACCACTCCTTTAACTAATTCCACTCCCTCAAAACTAGTTCTATTCTTCCACTACTTCCACTACTTCCACTACTTCCACTCTTCCTGTCACGATATCTCGAACCTCTTTTTTATGGTGAAATAAACAACAAAAATAAAATAAATACTAACTGCTATTTTTAACAAAAAAAAAAAAAAATATGAACCAAAAAAAAAAAAAAAACAAGTGTATAACCAACAAAATCAAGTTTGAAAGTAAATGGTGAACTATAGCTCACGAATTTTGATGAAATCTAAGAAAATTATACCAAAAAAGTAAAGGCTTGTAACTTAAGTTTGGGGACACACTGATGCTTGATTCTTATGCCAAATGAAAGCTCTTATTTTATACTTTATAGAGGGAGCTTAAACTGATATTAAACCTCCAGAATCGTCGTGAATTTGTGACTCAATTTTCTAGATTTTTCGCTGAAAATATTTTCTTCAATCAGGGGCTCGCCAACCTTCATTTTGAATTTCAACCGTTGAATTTGATGAATTTGTGTTTTCTAGAACAAACAAATTTAGTGAAGATTCTGGATTTTAAGATATGGTTGATTTTGTACAATCAGGCACTGTAGTATTGTTAGAAGAATTTGATTAGGTTAAAATAGTTAGAGTATTTTTAGGTATTTAGTTTAAATATTTTATAGATTTGTTTCCAAGATTTATGTTAGTGGTTATTTGTAAAGCTATAAAACCCAAGTTTGGTATTCAATATCATCACTTCAAACTTCAATTGTTTATGTTTCTGGCTTTGTTATGTCAAAATCTAACCATTGATATCAGAGCCACAATTTTTGAGTGATCAAATAGGGAGAGTATGAGTGAAGACAAAACTTTAGCGAAGATCCCTCACCTCGTGAGTGATCAAATAGGGAGAGTATGAGTGAAGACAAAACTTTAGCGAAGATCCCTCACCTTGATGGTCACTATGATTATTGGAGTGAGTTGATGGAAAATTTGCTCAGAGCAAAGAGTCTATGGAGTGTGGTGGAGATTGGTTTCTCAAGAACTAGAGGAAGGAACAATGTTGACTGAGGCACAAAAGGGCCACCTTGATGATGCTAGACTCAAAGATTACCAAGTAAAGCATTACCTCTTCCAGGCATTGATCGCAATGTCTTTGAAAAAATCTTGGATTGTTGCACAGCCAAGATTGTTGGGGACTCAATGAAGCCAAAATTTGGTGGAAACCAAAAAGTGAATAAATCTCTTCTCAATGCATCAAGGAGAGAATTTAAGATCCTAGAGATGAAGAAGGATGAAAGTATCACAGATTATTTTGCAAGAGTGATGATAATCTCCAACAAGATGAGAAGTAATGAAGAAGATATGCCAAACAAGAAAATTGTAGAAAAAATTCAGCGTACCCTGACTGAAAAATTTACTTATGTTGTAGTATCTATTGAGGAATCAAAATATACTAATAACATGTCCATTGATGAATTAAAAAGTTCATTAGTGGTGCATGAATAAAAATTTCGAAGATCCATCATTAAGGGAGAGGAGCAAGTTCTAAAAGTCGAAGGACGAACGAAAATAAGTAATAGAGGAAGAGGAACTTATAGGGGCAGAGGACGCGGAAGAGGAAGACCAACTTTTAACAAAGCAACTGTTGAATGTTATAGGTGTCATGACTTAGGTCATTTTCAATATGAATGTCCAAAGATGAATAAGGAATTGAATTATGAAAAGCTGGAAGAAGAGGATGAAATGTTGTTAATGGCTCATACGGAAAGACATGAAGCAAAAAGGAGTGATGTTTGGTTCTTAGATTCTGGTTACTCAAACCATATGTGTGCAAGTGAAGGTATGTTTTCAAGCTTAGACAAGACATTTTTTCACATTGTCAAACTTGGAAATAATACAAGTATCAAAATTATAGGAAAGGGTATAGTGTAATTAACTTTGCATGGGATTCGCTGCACTATTAGTAATGTGTATTGGGTACCTGAACTCAAAAATAATCTCTTGAGCGTTGGACAACTACAAGAAAAAGAAGTAGCAGTGCTGTTTAAAAATGGTGTATGTAGCATTTATCATCCACAAAAAGAAAAAATAGCAGAGTCAATTATGAGCGCAAATCGGTAGTTTATTTTGTGTACTGAACCATCTACCACAATAAATGAAGAAAGATGTTTCCAAGTTTCAAATACGGATCAATAAACACTTTGACACCATCGTTTTGGTCATCTCGGCTACAAAGGCTTGTGCACTTTGAAACATAAAACATGGTGAAAGGCTTGCCGCAAAATGTAGCTCCAAACACCACCTGTGAGGCAAGTATGAAAGACAAGCAACATCGGACTTCATTTCCAAAAATGGGTAAATGGAGAGCAACGAAAAATTGGATTGGGGGAACAAATTGAAATTGATAAGAACATAGCCGAAGGAGTCTCAATCATAGAGGAAACGACTAAACCGGTTGCTGAAACAATTGAACCAGTTGCTAAAAAAAAATTTCTTGCACTAGATTTGACAATAAGGGAGGGAAGAAATCCACAAACACCTGTATGGTTAGCAGATTGTAATTCCGGTGAAGGCTTATCTGAAGAGGATGAAGAAAATATGACATTCTTGATGATTTCAGATCCTGTGAATTTTGAGGAAGCTGTCAAAAGCCTAAAATGGAGATTGGCTATGGAGAAGAAATCAAATCAATTGAAAAAAATCAAACATGGAATTTGGTGGTTCTACCGGCTGGTGCAAAGAAAATAGGAGTGAAATGGATTTATAAACCAAGCTAAATGAGTTTGGAAAAGTTGATAAATACAAAGCAAGATTGGTTGTAAAAGGCTACACACAAGAGCATGCAATTGATTATATGGAAGTGTAGGCATCTGTGGCCATAATGGATACTGTGAGAATGATCATTGCTTTTACCGTTCAAAAAGGTTGGAAACTCTATTAGTTAGATGTCAAATCAACTTTTTTATATGGCGAGTTAAAAGAAGGTATTTTTGTTGAACAAACAAAAGGCTAGGAGAAAAAGGGAAGTGAGAAGATGGTGTACAAACTCCAAAAGACTCTCTATGAATTAAAACAAGCACCTAGATCCTGGTTTAGTCGAATAGAATTCTACTTCATCAAGGAAGGATTCAAAAGCAGTTCGAGTGAGCAAACACTCTTCATCAAGAGGCAGGGAGGTAAAATTCTTATTGTAAGCATTTATGTTGATGATCTTTTATTTACTGGAGACGATGAAGAATTATTGGAGGAGTTTAAACGTTCCATGAAGAAAGAGTTTGATATGACTAACTTAGGTCAGATGAGATTTTTTCTTGGAATAGAGGTAATAAAAAAATTAAATGGTATTTTTATATGTAAAAGAAAATGTCACGACCCGATTTTCGAGGTTTCGAAAAGCGGAGTCGTGACTAAAAAGATGAAATCGAAAACAAACAAAAAGGAATAAATAGTAAAGTAAAAGGTAAAAATGTCATTTAATTAAAACAAAATAGAGAAAAATTTTGTTTCAAATTAATAAAAAGAAATTACGAATACAAAATTAAAACCAATATTTCCACCTGAAATACAATTATTAAGAAAAAATACAAAAGACTCTAAAGACCGACAAGGGACAGACGCTCCGGAACGACCCCCTCTGTGACTGTACAGCTCTCAAACGCTCCTCTACCTCGACCAGCAGCCAGCGAACACCTGAGAAAAATAAAGGAGAACGGGATGAGTATACAAATTATACTCAGTAAGCCACCTACTTGCAGGCTCTCTTCGCATCTTAATTTAACAAAACTCCCACGGTTTCCTAATTCGGTTCTAGGACATCGGGTTCTAACCTTAGTCTCTTGGGGCTTGCCCCTTGGGTTTCACCGGTTCATCGCTCTTTCATTAGTCACCTAGAGGTTCCTTATGCCAAGCTAATGTGGTCGGTATCTCTCTATGAGGTGCTACCTCTACATGGCTATCTAGGACTATATGGTACCTAGCCTAGGGGTGTGCTGAATACCCCTACGCCCACATAGTCCTCCTATGGGGGGCGCGACCCAACCCGTAACCATGCAGCTAATGGGCTGTATGACGTGGGGACACATTTCCCATGCAAAATGGCTAAGAGCAGTAAGGACTGATCGGGGACCCTTGGTCCTCCCACAAAGCTATAGATACCGTTCTGACACTAGCAATCTAAGAACACTCCTAAGGCACCTTGTTGCCATGGTAATCAGCAAAGTTCCTAGGGGAAAGTTAAGTTTGGCTAAAGCGACATATCGCTCCTAACGATAACCCCCTAAGCTTATTTTAGAAATGGGCACTAGAAAATAACGGAGTGTGCATGCAACCGTCTTCTAACATCCTAATATTCATGCAAACTAGGCACGCCGGCTCAACGGGGCGGTGGCCTCCATCCAGCATCCAAAACACAAAGTTCGCACTCAATGGGGCGAATTCATCCATCGAGCATCCGGAACACGGAATACACAATTCCAACATAAATGAAACGCATGCATACGTACAACGGAAGCTTAAGGCATACAAGCAACACTCAATAATTCACCCATCACATCATAATAATCCATCTGATTAATCTCATTCATGGAGGCTAATTTAAGGCAAAATTACTAACATGTATACATACAATCCAAGCGAACCCTACAAGTATTTTTTCCTAAATACCGAGTGGTGACTTACTTGGTTGACGCGTGCTCTTTCTGCTAGCGTCTCTTTGCTCGTGAGGTATCCAAAAATACTGATTTCTTTAAATTAGGTCCCTATTCACGTAAAAACAGTATTAGAACTGGAACCGGGACAAAAATCGGGCAAACAGAAAGCAACTGGGCCAAATTGGCCGTCCCAGCGCGCTCACGTGCCAGCAGCGTGCTAGGAGTGCGTGGTCACGCGCGCGGGAAGGCGCTAGTCGCAGGCTGCATGTGCGCCCGCCTCCGCATAGTCGCGGGTCGGCCGGTCCGGTTGGCTCGACTCGCGTCGCGGTTTGGCCCGACTTGTAGGCAACACGTGTCGATGTCTCGCTGGAGCTGCATTGCTCCAGCCGATGGTTGACGCGTGTCCGGCGCCTGTCGCCGCCGTCCGCCGCTCGCCGGCCGACTCCTTTTTTTTTTTTTTTTTTTCTTCTTTCTTCTCTGCCCTCTGAAAACCCAAACACAACCCTCTTTTCCAATTTTCATATCTTTCGATCCGTAGATCGGATCGACATGATTCATTCGGCAAAGTTTTAGATCATGTTACGGGCTACGTCCTCGTATTTTTTCGTAATTTTTGCTTAACTACCGGATGAGTTAAGAAGGTCGGAATTTCGCTCATCGTTCTCGGACGACTCTCGGATCTCCACCTTCGGGTTGAGGTCTCGGCCAAACTTCTTCATAGATCATGCGTAGAGTTGTTCCTAGATGAATATATTAAGATTTTAGATCTTGATTCACAAAGGAAAATCGTAGATCTGAGAAAACGTTCAAGATCCTTACCTTGCGGGTTTTCCAATTTCTTGATGAAAAATGGGACTTCGGCCACCCATATTCTCTTTTCCCTTCCAAGAAAGGCTCCTTGCATCATGATCTTCACTAACTTGCATCATGATCTTCACCGGAATAGACTCCGATGGTAGTTTTCGATGAGTCTTCCAGCGGTTCATTATTTCTCCTCTCTCTAGGTTCTCTCTACCCCTTTCTCTCACTATTTCTCTTCTCTCACTATTTCTCTTCTGCACGACACTGGTTGGGGTTTCATTTGGACCCCAGAGGTGGTTGGAGGGGCAAATTTACGTATTTGTCCCTCTCGACTTTTCCTATTTTTTTTTCTTTTTCTATTTCTATTTCTCTTTCTTCGGGTATTACAGAAAATATGCTGTTGAAGTTTTAAATCAATTTGGCATAAAGAATTATAATTATGTTTGTAATCCTATTGTTCCAGGACAGAAAATTGGCAAAGATGAAAATGATGCAAAAGTAGAGGTAACTTTGTATAAACAAATAGTGAGAAGTCTGATGTATCTCACAGCTACTTGTCCTAATCTCATGTTTGTTGTAAGTTTGATTAGTCGTTTTCGCATGCCCAACCCAACAACATTTTGCAGCAGCTAAAAGAGGTTTAAAGAGTTTTAAGGTACTTGAAAGGTACGATAGATTATGGTGCATTTTATAGAAAGGGAGGAGTTAGTGATTTAATTGGATTTACTGATAGTGGACTATGGTGGAGACAGGGAAGATAGCAAGAGTACTTTAAGCTATGTGTTTATGATGAGTGGAGGAGTAGTAGCTTGGTCTTCTTGTAAGCAGCCTTTAGCCATCTTATCAACCATAGAAGCTGAGTTTTTATTGTTGCTAGTGGCTGTGCATGTCAAGTTGTTTGGATCAAGAGGATACTCAAAGAAATTGGTCATTCTCAAATCAAAGGAACTGTTAATTTGTTATTTTGTGGTACTCGAAATTAGCTTGCTGATTTGTTTACAAAGCCTCTAAAATTAGAAGCATTTCGAAAGTTACATGAAGAACTTGGTATGCTAGTTTTTATGACTTGAACTAATTTTTGAGAAAGAAAATAAATTCAAAGGAGGGATTGTTACAACAATTTGATTAAGTCAAAATAATTAGAGTATTTTTAGGTATTTAATTTAAATATTTACCAGATTTGTGGTTAGTTTGATTATTTGTAAAGCTATAAAACTCAATTTCAGTATTTAATAATATGATCACTTAAAACTTCCATTGTTTATGTTTTTGGCTTGGTTATATCAAAACCTAACAATATCATACCATTGTGTACAGTCATGATTCCTAATAATTCCTAATAAGCATATATGATTTTGTTGTTCAATGATATTATCGTAATTTTCTTAAACTTCAGTGGTATTTTGGTAATTTATTATTGTTTAAAATATTTTATTGTTATTTTTCTATAACTCTAAAAAACAATTAAAAATTTCTTACACCATGTTTGTCATTTTTTCCTCGGTCACCACCTTAAAATTCCTCTCTATAAGAAAATAAAAAATCTAGAATATTTATTAAAAACTATAAAAATGAAAATTTTGCCCTTTAAGTTTACTTTTTCTTTTTTTTAATCTGGTGCTTATCTAATTCACTTGATTAGGTCCATCAAAACCTTCTTAACCCCTATGTCTCTCCTTTAGATCTCATTCCTTTAGATCTCATAGGCTTGTTAAGGGTATCTCAACTAATTTGAGGTATTACACTCATCCAAAAAAGTATTAAGTCACACGTCCCTAACCTGTATCATGCTTAGCTCAACAAAACAATATTAGAGTAGAAAGGGAAGTGGAAGCTCTACAGACACTGTACTCGCTGTTATCAGCCTACAAGCTACCTTTATTTTTCTTCAAGATTGCTATGGGGTTTTTTAGGTCCTTATGATGGTTTGGCGATCTTGACATACATTCAAATCTCAAGGATTCTCATTTCTAACTCCCTAAATTTAGTGCAGTCAATTGCACTAGGAGTCTCACCCTCAGATCATCTCTAACGATTCTATTGCACTCGGACACTACCAGAGGCGTTCCATCCGAGGTCACAACTTAGCAAAACTGACGCACGCACTCTAGGCTTAAACTATTCTACTACTTATCCTCTATAAGGAGAATCACACATTCAATCACCTAGAGTTAATATACTGTCAATCATGTATACAATCATACATACAATCACCTAGAGCTAATGTATAGTCAATCATGTATACAATCACACATACTCAATGGGGCGATATCATCCATTAAGCTTCCAGAGCATTGATACACAAATTTTCATTCGCTTTTCAATGTCTGAGGTTGCTATCATAACTACCATGAAAAAAAACATACAACAAGTTCATACAGGTCTTACAACATATCATATACTACTAAATAGGGTTAGACTATATACTGGGATGTGGTGAGCCATGTCGTCGAGCTGAGTCTTAGAGGTGTACGACTCTATATCCTAAGAAAGCCTATAGAATCCAATACATGACTACTCTTATACTAATATATCACAATCCAAATTTCAAAGTTTCAAAATAAGAATCATACTAAAAAGACAAAAGCCAAAAAAATGTAAAATAAAATACAAAAATTTGATAAAATTTAAATAAAAATAAGGACAACATAAAAAAAACTAAATATAAAATAAAATTCGACTAGAACACGTTGTTGTCCAATTTATTACAAACGGAAAAATTAATTCAGGATATGAATAGAAATTAAAATACAAAAGAACCGAAATACAATAAAGAACTGATGCTCCAGAATGATCCCCTTTGTGACCGAACAGCTCTCAAACGCTCCTTTACCTCAACTGGCAGCCTATAGACACCTGACAAAGAAAGGAAAAATGAATATTTAAATACATCATAAGCAATCTACTTATAGACTCTTATGACAAAGAAAGGAAAAAATTGTGAATATATAAATACATCATAAGCAATCTACTTATAGACTCTTATTGTTATTATTGACATAACAGGAGACCACAAATTTTACTCTAGGATCTAGGTGTATTGCTCTTATTGTGCATAGCCTTGGGTAGATAGCTTAGCATACGCAAGGTAACTGGTATCCAATGTAGTAGGCAAACTCTCTCTATCATGTGGGGATAGCATGGTGAGTGATATGTTGCTCATTAGGTGGAGATAACATGGTGGAGATAACATGGTGAGTGCTATCATGCTCATCATCCATGGGAGGTTGCTAGCAAATCCATCCGACAGGGCCATGTAGTCATTAAAGGTTAGGAGCTCTACCTCCTGTATGTGCTAGTTCCATAGACTACCAACATGATAGAACGTCTTCCCACAGGATGGATCCACCATGTGGAATTATTGATTATCTGCATGATCAACGCACTCCTATAGGGCGAATCCATTATGCCGGGTAATCCAACAAACTATCATGTTATACGTCCTTAACCAACCTCATATCTAGCTGAATAGTACCATACCGAAGTTGAAAGGGACTTGAAAGCTCTATCGACATTTTTTCTACTACTATAGGCATACAAGCTACCTTAGAAATACATTCAGCTATGTTTTCACCTTTAAGGAATTTGCTTTATTTATTTTTTCCATGGATGCTACTCTACCCATTAGTTTTCACAAATCTAGTATAGAACATTTTAATCATCCACTTTCTTCATCTATATTTCTACCCAACGTACCAAAAAAGTAAGGCACAATCGATGTAACTCACCTTGGGACTGACTCGGTAGCTTAAAAAGACGAGCTAAAACATAATATACAATAATTTATTTAAACTAGATTTTATATATAAGTAGTTGAAATACAAGACAATAGTTAAAATTCAAAATAAGGTACTATTTATCTTTTAAAGTCTAGAGATTTATTACACACAAATCTTATAAATATTTGTGGTTCCATGGTCCAGTGGTTAGGACGTTGGACTCTGCATCCAATAACCTGAGTTTTAAATCTCAATGGAATCTATTTTCTATTTGTGAGTAGTAACTAATGCAAATAGATTAATTGATTTTAATTTTTATTTCACACAAATCTCGTAAATATTTGTGGTTCCATGGTCTAGTGGTAGATTTTGGACTTTGAATCCAATAACCCGAGTTGAAATCTCGGTGGGACCTATTTTCTCTTTGTGAGTACAAATCTTATAATTATTTGTGGTCCATGGTCTAGTGGTTAGGACATTGGACTTTGAATCTAATAATAACCCGAGTTCAAATCTCAGTGGGACTTATTTCCTCTTTGTGAGTTGTAACTGAAAAAATGATGACACATAAGCATATTCAAAGTTTTTAAAGTATATGAAGATACTATTTATTTTCTAAAGTTGGGAGATTTATTACAGACCAATCTTGTAAATATGGAGTCGTGGTTAGGACATTGGACTCTGAATCTAATAACTTGAGTTCAAATCTCGATGGGACCTTATTATCTAGTTGTGAGTAGTAATCAATTTAATCTTTATTACAGACCAATCTTGTAAATATGGAGTCGTGGTTAGGACATTGGACTCTGAATCTAATAACTTGAGTTCAAATCTCGATGGGACCTTATTATCTAGTTGTGAGTAGTAATCAATTTAATCTCCAAGTCATGACAATCCTTGAGGTTTCCATGATGAAATCAATCCCTAGTTATTCAGAGAAATGCTGATAATGGAGTTGTAAAAAGCGAGTTTCAGACAGTGACACAAAGGATGTGCATGTCTTCTTTCTCCATGTCTTCTTCCTATCCAGAGAAAGAAGACGATGATGTGGTCGGTTCAGTTGAACCGGCCATGTCAACCCAAAATCCCTTCCCTCGATTTTTCTCTATTTTAACCCCCCTTCAAGACTAGTTTTCATAAAAATAAAAAAAAAATAAAAAAATTTACGATTCCAGAAACTAGACACACTAAGAAGTCTGTGGAATAAAATTTAAGGTAATTCAGATACTGTAAGCTCAAGAACGGAGGTCCTGAACGTCGACAACGAGGTATGTAGCCACCTTGGACTTTTCTTAAGACATACGGTAGGAATCGCTTGGATTTCTATATGAACTCTAAACCAAGTATGAATTAAGGATATATGAAAAACAAACTCAAAGAATTCGTGATTTAAGGACTTGAACTGATCAAATTGCTGGAGATTTAAGTAACGTTAAAATAACCCACTAAATTAAGTCTGCTGCCTATTCAATTTTAATGCTGAGCTTATTATAACATGTTGAGATTATGTACGTAAATTTGGCGTCATTGGATAAGGATAAGTAAGTAACCAAGAAACAGTGTAAAATGACCCTAATGCTCCTAAGGTAATTTACATTCAGTTCATGACCCAAATGACCTCCAAATGTAATGAAACTTTGTAGTAGTTCTTATTTTATGATGTTTGATGATGTTGTGAAGTTTGAAAGCCATTGGAACACGTTAAGACTACTTATGATATTTCAAGGTCTATACGTGCTCCAAATGACCTATTACTTTCTATAAGGTCTATTCTTAAGGACATGAAGATATGTTTGATATTTCAAGTTGATTAGAACAAGTTTGGAACTTAAACCAAGTCAAGACCCAAGAAACACCTCAAGACTCAAGACTCTTCTAAAACCTCCTAAAGAATTCATTATGACTTTATGACTTTCTAGAATAACTCATGTTTGGTATTATGATGGGTTCATATGTTTATGAATGCATGATACAACTTATGCCACGAGAAACTATGAACCTTAGAAACTTACAAGATTGAGAACCAAGAACAATACATTTACGACTACCATGGTAAGAAGAATGCTAGCCAATACTCCAGGATAAGGAACCAAGGGATCCTAAAACTCAGAAACTCAAGAAAGCTCCTAAGACCTCCCACGGTACAACATATTCATGACTCAGACTACGCTGCTTAGAACGTATGAAGCCTTGAACAAAGGTATTCAGACTATGTCACTTGGAACGGCTGAAGCCTTGGGCATAGGTATTCAGGCTATATCACAAGGCAAGCCAAAAGATGCGGGTTCAGAGTACATCGCTTGGAACACATGAAGCCATGGACATAGGTTAAGACTATGTCGCTTGAAATGAATGAGCCTTGGATACAGGTTGTCAGGTTCATGACTAATACAGTAAGTCATAGGGGGAGTGCCTTGTTGAACGAACCAAAAACAAAACAAGAACCTAGAAAGTACCAAAAACAAGACAAAGATCAAAGACTAGAACATGAATCACGATCCAAGTTTTAAGACAAAGAACCAAGAACTAAGAACCATAGTACAAAAACCCTTAGATTAGAACCAAGGTTTATGGATCCAAGGACGAAGGTCCTCTAGATAGATCATGATAAGAACCCACAAGTCAAGAAAAAGAACTAAAGGGCCTAAGTACTTACAACAAAAACAAGAAAAGAATGCGTGTAATATCCAAGCATATCAAGGAAACGATTAAGAACCTACAATTAGGCTACTTACTGAGTCTTTGTACTCATTTCTTATTTTCCATGTTTTTTAGGTAGTAAGGAGCTAGTAAAGGATGGAAGCAAACTCTGGAGTAGGTGCCATAGACAAGCCTCACCCGTCGTCCTCCCCTTTTTATTTTAAAATGTCTTATGTTGGTTCCTTATTTTGTGTTTAACTTTTGTGTTGTATTGTAAAAACTTATGTATGAACTTTATTTTGATATAATATAAATATAATGTATATTATGTTTTAAATTTGTCCGTCTTTTCTAGTCATCGAGCCTGCCCGACACATTAAAACTCAATATAACATGCCTCACCGTAGATTGAATCTAGTGGTAGGATTCTTAGAATAGTAGTGACACTAACATCTTCTACTAAGAAAATATTTCACGAACATCTTAATAACCCGACATGAAACATATAGCAAAGGTGAGTTTAGATTTAAAAGAGTTTTAATGGAAGGAAATGAAAATCTCATTGTTAAGAATTTGAGAAACATATGCATATCTTCATCATCCTTACATTCTAAATTTAAGAATTTGAGAGCATTTTATTAATGCTAATTTTCTTTATTAATGAATCTCAACTAAATACAATTAAATAACAAGTTGACATAACACGTGAAAGGAGCAAACAAACAATAATATGTTTTGTTGTATAAAAAAGTCAACTCCAATGCAAAAGTAGGAGAGAAAAACAAGTCCGAATAAATATAAGAAGCAAATTCCTAAAATAAAAAAATAAAAAAAAATAAAAAATCTAAATTATGGGGCTATAGGTAGAGATGGGTCAAAAGACTTTTTAGAGCTACATTGTAGACATGGGTCAAAAGACTTAAGAAACCTTGAAAAAATGCCACTCTTCTCTCTCCTCTCCCTTCTTCATTCTATTTATATTTTACCTCCAAGACTCCAATAAAATTATGGACATTTGAACTTTAAAGAAAAAAGATCAGATAATCAATTTCTCATGGGGACTTGGGTGTTACACAATCATTGCTTGTGGATCGAGTATCGCTGACGGAATGCTAACGATTGAAGGAGATGAATGATTGGCATCGTGAGGAAGAAGACGGTTCGAGTGAACGAGTTCACTTGAACCTGACCTCACCAGTCCATTTGGACCGAACAAAATAGGTTCAGTTGGACAAACGTTGGTCCAATTGAACTAGATTTCCTTTTTTTAGTCTCAATTTAAACTTTTTGACTCATTTTGTCATGATTTCAATGTTGCTGATATATGGACTCGATTTATGACCCAATTGAGGATTTTTAGAAAATTTGAAATTATTGAAAGCTTCAACCAAGAAGTCAACAAACAAACAAGTAGTCAGGTGGAAATTTATGCAAGAAATACTAGTCATCTAGGATTTGGGCATATGATGCTTTAGCATGAATAATGAACAAATTGAGCATGAGGTTTGATAGCTATGGCTAGGGAATTTGAGTAGTTGAACGATTTAGCCCAATGACATGATCAAGAGTCTTCCGCATATATGAATGACACTCTGATCTATTCCGTTAATTTTCTGAGGACCATGGCATGAATTGTACGATAATTTTATGATTTATTGAGCACGTGACCTCGATTATGCAATCTTGTCCATAGATTTGCATGATGAGAGGATTAAGAAATAGGTAATGCAAATTCATTTTTTCTTCGACATATGTTACGTGCCCCTAGAGTATATTTATGACTTATGGCTAAATTAAAAAATAGTCAGTTGACAAGGATGTCAACCAATTAGGTGGTGGAGGATGTCACAGTCATGTTCGTCTAGGGCATGTTGCCCATGGCTGCATACCCATGTCACGCCAAACTTTTTATTTGATTTCATGGTATATTGTCTCACTATTGTATTTTCTGTTATATGATTCTTCAGTGAAATCATGTCTAAGCTTGTCAGACTTGAATCGCCTCAAAATGTACTAATTCTCAAGGAATAACCCTAGTGCTAGGTAGAACTATTTGTCGTAGGTGTCAGCGTCCACACTGAGAATATTTGTTGAAATCACCACACTTAAATGATATGAAAGTTCTCTATTTATAATCAAATAAATTACAAGGATATGGAAAGAGTAATAAATGGAAAGAGCATTAAATGGAAAGATACCTATGGTAATAAGACAAATATCTATATTTGCCTTTAATAAAATATCAAATATGATATATATGGTAAACTATAATTTAGTACTAAATATCCTTAACACCCCCCGCAAGCTGAGCGTCGGATTTGAACAAACGTGAAGCTTGGATCTAAAAATTCAAAGAGATGTCGAGAAGATGTCAGCAGCTTGGTTCGGAGTAGATGTAGAGAGATACTTTCTTAGCCATAAAAAACTGCAGAGGGATCGTCGCTCAGTGGCGATGCTGCCTTGGCTCCGGCGAGAATATGTCTAACCCACAGAGTAGAATGGAAAAACACAGTGGAAAAAAGTCAGAATTAGGGCAATGACTCTATTATGAGAAAATGGCAAGAGACCATGAGAGGGTTCAATGATGGCTATGAAGAAGAGAGGAATAAGAGAGAAAGAAGAGGGCATAAACCTGCGGACTCTGGGGAGTATTTTAAACGAAGAAAGAAAGAGAGTAGTAGAGACAGAGTGGTGTTTGTGCCTTGTGGATGGTTTGCTATCGAGCAAATGAGCATGAGCATATTTTGCAACTGGTTGCACTGGTGACTCCAAAGGAGCAGTAGGCGGAGCCGGTGAAGAAGTAGTCGACACCATAGTAGGTGGTGAAGTTCCAATGGACAGAGATGGCACCACGCCCTGTGGTGCAAGAAACGAAGACAATGTTAAAGTCGAAAGAGTCGCCACCATGGGCGAAGGAACCGATTGTGGCAAGGAGGCCGACGACGACTTGGATGGCGAAGAGTCCAGTGCGGCCCCTAGATTCCGAAGGTAAATTTCTACAGGAGATCGATGGGCTTGTCGAGATTCCATATATATTTTATGAGAATGCTGATGAGGATTCTGAGGTTAGGGTTTCTGTGGAGGATGAAGGGAAGATTGGGAAGAAAATGTAAGAGGCTATGTTGGTTGAGGGAAAATCGATTGTGTTGGAAAAGGACAGAGTATGGCGAAAGGTGATTTGGAGGTCAATAGGGTGGAGCCGAAGAGTAATCAATTGGCTCCACCTAAGGCAGCCATGGCGACTGTCCCTACGGCGTCAAAGCCAGCAGTGGTGGTGGAGAAGAATAGTAGAGGATTAAGAAGCCATTGAAAAGAAAGGATCGGTGTTGTTAAACCGAAAGGACTCTGATACCATGAGAATATTTGTTGAAACCACCACACCTAAATGGTGTGAAAGTTCTCTATTTATAATCAAATAAATTACAAGAATACGAAAAGAGTAATAAATGGAAAGATACCTATAGTAATAAAGCAAATATCTATATTTGTCTTTACTAAAATATCAAATATGATATAAACTATTTTTTAGTACTAAATATCCTTAACAGAGGGGAATGTCCAGTAGGAACAGACACATATTTCAAATGTGGCCCATCAAGACACTTTGCAGCAGACTGTCCCCAAAGGAGGGATCAAGACACCCACTGACTTGCAGGATAAAATAAGAAAGGTCGGGTACCTATCAGTAGTAGGGACAAGCTATAGCACATGCGACCATAGCTAGGAGAATTGACGATCCTGGTACAGTTGTGACAAGTACACTACCCATTTTTGGTCACTTTGCTTTTGTATTATTTGACTCTAGTTTTACGCACTCATTCATCTGTAAGGGCTTTGTTGTTCTAGCACACATAGAATTGGAACCTTTAGAGACTACCCTTTCGATATCCACCCATACACACACGATCTTCTTGGCTACTCATAAGGTTAAGGTTAGTAGTGTAACAATGTCGGGACGAGTTTTAGATGCTATGTTGATTGTATTATGCATGCAAGACTTTGATGTCCTACTGGGTATTGACTGGTTAGGTTAGAATAGTGTCATCATAGATTATGAGGCCTGCATGGTGACTATTAGATTTCTGTCAGGGGAGAGCTTTACATATAAAGGGCTACTTCCAAGGGTACACTAGGTGTTATAACAACAGGCATTCTTAGCCAGTGTAATCCTTGACTGTAGTAACGAGCAAACAATTTCTTCCGTGCAAATTTTTAGGGAATTTGAGGAGTTGTTGGGTTTGCCCTCGGTGAGAGAACTTGATTTTGGTATCGACCTTGAGCCAGTAACTGCTCCTATCCCCAAGGCACCCTAAAGAATGGCACTCATGAACTTAGGAAACTAAAAGTGCAGTTATAAGACCTTCTGGATAAGGGTTTCATTCGGTCGATTGGGCATGGAGTGACATGTCTCCACCCAATCGAGGCCACGCCGCCTTCTACATTACCTATCCATCCCACGTCGTTAGATCTGAACCAATTTGCCATCAGAAAACTAGCCCAATTTGAACCAACTCTACCTGCTATCCAGCCGTGAAACCTTGACTAGCGACCCGCGCCTATAGAATCGTCCTGCGTTTGGTACTCGAGCGTGACTGTCGCGAGTGGAACATTCCCCAATGCTTTATAACTCATGGCTGGCGCGTGTAAGTTTGTTTTAGGTCCATCGACATCCGTTTGCTAGACTTTTATCCAATTATGATTCTAGCTATATTCTTATGTGAAATAGAACCTAATTGAGGAAAACCACTTCCTTCAGACAACCTCCTAGTGAATAAGCGTGAGCAGAAAGACACGCGACAAACAAATAAGTCACCACACGAATTTAGGCCTAAAGTACTTATAAGATTCGCTTGGATAGCATGCATTAGTAAAATTTACCTTAGGTGATTAGCGTCTATACGAAATGAACTTAGGCGATATGGATTAACTTAAGGATGGTAGCATTATATGTAGTGACTATGAGATATGTTTGCCTATTGTTATCATGTTTTACATTCCACTGCACCTATGTTTTATATTATATTGAAAGGAGGATTGGATTTTGTGATCTACGCTTCAGGTGCTTGATAAATGTTATCGCTCCGTTGAGCATGTGTGATTGTTTTGCATGGAATATTGTATTATGATTTTAGGTGAGAATTGTGTGCCATCCTTATTAATTTAGAACCTGTTAAGATTAGGGAATTTTTAACCCACCCAAGAGCTTAACAGACTACCACGACTTACAACCATAATAAGAGTTCCACTTAGGTTGCGAGTAGTGTGACTAGTATCAATAGGTGCCCCAGTACCACCTTTCTTACCGGTAATGAGAATAGAAGTTTTAGAAGGGAAGTATAGGCCT
Organism: Cucurbita moschata; assembly: GCF_002738365.1. Taxonomy (NCBI): domain Eukaryota; kingdom Viridiplantae; phylum Streptophyta; class Magnoliopsida; order Cucurbitales; family Cucurbitaceae; genus Cucurbita; species Cucurbita moschata. Next base: position 198,009 of record NW_019268621.1, on the reverse strand, counting down.
CAGTTGTGGACCTTTGGGAGGTGTTAGCTAACCCCAGGTGAAATACCATATAGTCTCATAAGGAACATGCACGAGGTAGCGCCTCAAGGAGTGTCACCAGTTATTCATAGCGCAACATAACGAACTACAAGGGTTTAGATTATAAGGACAAAGGCCAGAATTTACCCTAATGGAAAGACTCGACCCAAACATCCTAGAGCCAAAGAAAAAGTTTGTGGAAAATTGTTATGCTTAGAATGTAATAAGAGCTTACAAGTAGGTGGCTTATTGAGTATAATTTTTATACTCATCCCTTGGTACATTTTCTTTTCAAGTGTGTGATGCTACCGGTCGAGGAAAAGGTGGGTTTGGGAAATGTGGATGGTCTCAGAGGAAAGCAGTCCTGGGGAGTCTATCCTTTCTTCTTTTCTTTCACAAACTTTCATGTTTCTTTCTGGTTAAAAACTAGTCAATGATTTGATACATTAGATTGAAGCTTTCTTAATGTAATGGATCAAATAAAAAATAAAATATAAAATAAAATAAAAATCCGTGGTCATTGGTGAGATCGAAAACTCCGGCGAATGCTAGAGTTTTCGTTCGTACCCCGACCCATGAAGCGTGCCCGACGTCGGGATCACCATGATAACCAAACCTAATCCTCAACTAAGCCACCTGCAAGAAAGAAAACGAGAATTTAAAACAAGAAAAGGAAATCAAGGACACCAAAATTAAATATAAAATCAAAGTCAAATGTTACAAATAGGAATTACAAATATAAAATGAAATACAAAAGACTCTAAATATGAAAACAGACAAAGGACTCTAAATGACCGACAAGAGGCTGACACTCTGGAACGACACCCCTCTATGACAGTGCAGCTCTCGAACACCTCCCCGTATCGACTTGTACCTGAAAAAAAGGGGAAGAAAGGGATGAGTATAAAAATATACTCAGTAAGCAACCTACTTGTAGGCTCTTTTCGCATCCTTATCTTAGTAGGTATACACGGTCTTATCTCTGGGTTCTAGTGAGTGCGAATCACGCTACAACTCTATTTTCTGTATCTTAGGAGACTTGCCCATCTTATGCAGTGAAATGATCAGTGTCTTGACGTGAGGGGCGACTTTATAAGTAAATCTGAGGGGATCGTATGGCTGGATCTAAATACGTGACTCTCTCTAAACATCATCCATGGAGGTTAGCTGACGACCCTCACACGAGACCATACATCCACTAAATTCAGGGTGCAACCCCCTGTGTGCCGGTCAGCTATTGAGTCATCCTATGTGGCTCCACGTCCCCCCACTCAAGGACAGTTTTCTACAGCCCAGGAGTCCTGTTCAGAAGACCCCTTAGCTATCACCACTAGGTCTAGGCACCTATCACACTTCCTTATCCGGATCTGCCAAGCTCAACAATCTCTGTACCAAAGCTCTGTCTCGACAGTACGGTATCGGAGCAGAGAGGGAAGTGGAGGTTTTAATGACACTATCCACACTGCTCAACTCTACCGGGCTACCTATAGTTACCGTGGTGACCTACTATTCTTTCTAGGGTGGAACTTGATGGCTTAGACATGGATTCATGCATCTCTAGGATTCTCGTGCAAGGTCTCACAAACCTATTAGGTTTTGAATTCTAGGCTCTGGATCTGCCGGTAATCGTTTCGCGGGTCTAAATGCACGGTATTCTAGAGGTCCCTCAATCTAGGGTCTCATTTAGCCTACTTAGTCACAAGCACCCTAATCTAAGCTCATAATTTCTTCCTACTCATCACGAAAGATAACACAAGCAATCATCATGCATAGGAGTTAACATGCAGCAGTTCATGCAATATTATCAAACATGCTCAACGGGAAGATAACGTCCGTCTTCATCCAGAGCACAGATTTCACAAGTTTCTCATCCTTGTAATGCATACATACATTATCAGAATCTCAATCTAAACAGTTTACATAATCATTCATATCTTGAAGTCATAGATTTTCTTATTTATTTCATTTTCATGGTTAGGTTCGGCTAGCTAAGTTTATGGGAATGATAGCATGCATGCTTATTCCAAGCGGTTCCTACAAGTACTGTTTGTGGGAATCCAAATGGCTACTTACTTGGTTGACGCGTGCCTTCCCAAGCTCGAATTTATTTGCCGGAAAAGGTTCAAAAAATTCTGGAATTTTGTTGATAAGTCCTAATTCACATAAAAATAAGATTAGAGTTGAAATCGGGGCGAAAATCAAGCAAACGGAGGGAAAAAGGTCACTCACGCACCTACACATGCGCTGACGCGCTCTGGAGGGTGTACTACGCGCGAGCGACTTCCTGCGCAGTCGCGGGCCAGTGGCCGGATCGGTTCGGTTCGCGTGGTTCGGACTTAGGCCGACCCGGTTGCGCGCGCCTGATGCGCTTCTTCAGCCCACGGTCGCCACGTGTCGCTCGTCGGTCCTGTCGTGCTCCTCCGTACGCCGGCCGACACGTGGCGGGGATGCCTCCTCTCTCCTCCTGCGTTTTTCCAAATTTTCCAGAAACACGAGTTTTGGCGTTTTCAATCAATTTTCTTCCAATTTTTATATCTTCCAATCCGTAATCCGAGTCAACAAGTTCTCTTCACGAATATTGTAGATCTCATATTCTATTTCTACAATATATTTTCTTGTATTTTTTTTTTTTGTAATCATAGGTCTTATTATTTGAGTTCGAATTTGGAGAAAAATACGAATTCTTACCGAAAATAGCATTTTCTTGAAACTCCGATTTTCGTCCAGAAACTTCAAGAGACCTGTGTGAATCTTATTTTAGTTACATACCTCAAAAACTCCAGATCTAAAGCTCAAGAAATTCCTCAGATCTAGATAAAATCGAAACACGAAGTTCAGAATCTTACTTTGTCCGTTCTCGAATTTTCTTGCTGGAATGAGTGGATCTTGTTGGGTTTTATGTCCTAAAACTCATAGTTTGTAAACAAAAACATATTTTATTTTCAATAAAGTTATTATTGTTGTTTATTCAGTAAAGATTGTTATTGAATAAAGTGAACTTTACGATCATTAATCTAAATCCAATAAACTAAGAACACTCTGGCTATAGTATGATTACTTGAACTATATGTAGAGAATAAGAGTGGATCAAGTTCAAGTATATAGTCAAAATGATCTGTAGTATAAGGATAAGGCTGAGTACCTTATTCTGGGGATACTATGGATGTATAAACAATGTGATCACTAAACTGTACATGTGGAGACATGTGAATAGGATGTCCTATGCAATGAGTATTGCATAAGATCGGACCATGAAGAAAAACACTCTCACTTTATAATGTCGTTTACTGTTGAGACTGATTTTCTTTTCATTCGATGACCTAGGTAACTCGATCTTAATTCTTAGCTAACCATGAACTCCTGTTTATTCAGAATTATCCTTAGATTTGCATGGGTGAGAGTGGCTCGAGTGGCTCGAGTTTGCCGACTCAGTAGGCCTCCCATTTCAGGGGTAAGATTTGGTGAATAGCTGGGGACGTGGGGTGCAAGATGGAATTCGCTCCTACCCACTTTTAGGGATAGAAGAGAGGTAGTTCCCTTAAGTACTGACTCCAGGTCTTGAACAAGGGGCCCCACCCACTCATTTGCGTGAGAGGGATTCGGTTTACTGGTTTGACCACAAACCAATTGTTCATAAGAGGATCAGTGGGGCATAAGGAACAAGAAGCAACTTCAAGGGTAAAACGGCTAATTGATCCAGCTTTAGCTACGAACGACCTGTGAAGGATCGACTTAGTAATCATGGTTATATCAAATGGACAGAAATATATCTATGAGGGGAGTGCAACTACTAGGCTATAGTGGAGTGCCCTAGTAGTTAACGAGTATTGTTCATTAACAAGGTTAATGAGTTTAACCGATTAATCTTGGATAGTTGGAGCCAATGATCTATAGGTCCATTAGGTCCCTCTGCTAGCTCATATCGGACTAAACAATAGAATAGTGTGACGAGTGAGTTCGAAGTGTTCGAATTCAAACTAGGAAATATGCGCTACATATATACGATATATTTAACCGCATTTTTTTTATTTACGAATTAAACAAAAAGAGAGAATTTGAGATATTTAAATAAGTTTTAAATATTTTAATCAAATATGTGTCGGAATTGATTGGGATTGGCTTTTGAGTTAATATTAAAATTTAATTAATCCTTTAAGTTTTAAATATTTTAATCAAATATGTGTCGGAATTGATTGGGATTGACTTTTGAATTAATATTAAAATTTAATTAAATAGTTTAATTAATCCTTTAATATTACTTTAATTTGAAATTAATTATTCAAATTAATTGTTGAATTAAAATGAAGAAAGTCAAAATGTTGACTTCATTTAATGAAAAATCCATGTTAGTGGAATTTTGAGGTGTCAAAATTTGGTTTAACCAAACTTACATGCTTGCCAAATAAACCCCACAAGTTTGAGTGAAATTTTGAGTGTCAAAATTTGGTTAACTCAAACATGCATGTTTGCCACATAATCCCAAACATTTGAGTGAAATTTTGAGTGTCAAAATTTGGTGATCTCAAATTTGCATGAACATGCAAACATGACTCTATAATTAGAGTGATCATGGTATATGAAAGGTCTTATTGGTGAAAAACCTTGAGAAAAACCTCTCACAAACACTCTCTTCGTATATACAAAATCCCTCCAAAGTTTAGTCACTCACCGGATTCCACAATCCAGTTCTAAGGTCGGAGGATAGTGGAAAAGACACTAATGGTGGTTCGAAACCGGTTCGTGAGGAAAAAGGAATTTGAACTACAAAAGGTTAGTATTCAAACTCATTAAGTTTTAATACTTATGAACATGCTATAGTTATTTACTATAATTGATGTTCAAAAAGTGCCTAAGATCAAAATTGCTTCCTCATGTGTTATATTAACACCATCAGATCCACCATCCAAACTCCTTTTCCAGCACCGAGAGGAGTATTGCTTCGAAGTTTCTTGCCTTGGATTCGATCTCCAACGGCAGTTTGTCTTCTCTACTCTTCCTCTCTCCCAAACCCTAAATTCTTCTCCTCTCTCTCACTCTCTCTCTTTTCTTTCCCCCCTTTTCTTTTCTCTTTCTTCTTAGAGCCGAAACAACTAGACCCCTTAGGTAAGAGTAGGGGCAAAATGACCCTTTTGCCTCTATGTTGTTATTTTATTTTATTTTTATTTATTTATCTAAAAAAAATTGGGTATTACACCTTTACAAGTACTAGGGATAGATTTCGACGTTGCTTGCACATCGTACACCATAAACGGGATTATGGGAGGAGGAGACTCGAAAACAGACGAAAAAAGGAGGAAAAAGGACATCGGAAGGACGTGACCGATGAGAGACAAAGAGTCGCTGGAAAACTCTCTAGTAATCAGGCGAGGGAGACAAAGTCTGACTTGAGATCCAAAACCCGCTCGGCCAAAGACAGCCGTTGCCTCAGCACAGCTTGGCCCCCACCTCAGTCTAACTTGTCACCCGTGACCTGAAGCCGCAGCCCAAACCTTTTCGGCCCAACGATTTAACCCTCCGCCCACCGAAATAAACCGCGGCCCAATAGCAAAGTTCAGCTCAGCCCACCGCAACCAAAACCCTGCAGCCCATCACAACCAGAACCCGCGACCAGAGTCCGACCCGCCCGACAACCCGCGCGCTCAACCTGACGATCCGCGCCTCAATCCGAGACCGCTACACATGCATCGCCCCCTAGTTGTGCCATGTGGCACGTTTGAAGCACGACACCCCCTCGGCTCCAGCGGCTTCATCGACTAGGCGGCGGCCTCTCAGCTCCAGCGGCTTATTCAGCTCGGGAAACTTTTTTTCGACCTGTTCAACACCATTTCGACCCTCTCAGATCTGAATTCGACCCTGTTTAAGGTAAAATAGGTCATTTTAAGGTCATATTTCACAAATTCAAGTCAGAAATTAATAATGTTTGTGAAATACTAACAAGGTGTTGAATGTTACAATAGGAACCAACCACCAACGGAAGCGTAAGACGTATTCAAGGAGATAGGAGCTGACGCTTATATTTTAGGGAGTACGTCATCTAAGCCATACCAAGTAATTGGCTCACTCGTCATAGGTTACGCGTTGTATGTTGTATGTTGGCACGTGCCTGTGGTTCGCACATGTCATTGGACTGTATGCTAGACTGTTATGCTTGAATACGTAAGCTTGTAAAATGTAAATGTATGCTGTTTACTATGATGTGATGTGTTGTGCTTATGACGTTTTAGTGTTTCTAAATGATTCTGGCATGAATGGTACTGTAATTTTGAATGTAAACAGCATGTAATGTATGACATGAAATCACGATACATTGCATAAAATGTAACCCCATTAGGATTATGTATGATACGTAAACTGAAAAAATCAGAAATGATATGTTATGCACGGAAAATGATAGCGGAATTATATTCATTAATGATAAAAGTAGAAATATTGGGGACCTCATGCATTATGTGTGCTCATGCATTGGGGGATATTCCTATTCCATCACAAGGATACGGACGCGTACACCCAAGGGTTGGGGTACGATCGTTATGTTTTACATAGCGCTGCTGTGACGGTTATTAGTTCTAACAGGTGTCCGGCCTAAGGACAGAGTATGCTTGCCCGACAAGGAAAGTGGCCCAACGGTGTGCAAACTGATTGGTGAGTCCATACTCGCACGTATGGGCTGTGTGTAGAATATATGGTACAAATCTAAATTACCCGATAGGATAGCATCGTAGGAAGTTAGATTGAAAGATAGGTCCCATCATCTCATTTGCATGTGATTGTTGCATAACCTCGATAGGGGGTCACTTGCTGAGTATTCTAGAAATACTCAAGCCTCGTGCATCCCGGGACCGTGGCACATACATGGGTTAGTTTGTTTTCCATTCATAGTATAGGTTAGTATAGGTTGAATTGTATTCGCATTAATAAATCATAGGTTAGTATAGGACATTTATTTTGGAGTTGTTTTTCTTTTCAGACAAACTTATGTCGCATTTATAATAAGAGCCCATTTAAAGTTAATTCCGTATTAAATGTAAGGTCGTTAAGGTGAATTCCACATTTGAAGTATAGTAATGACCTTAGATTAAATAGATAAAATTTAGGGTCGTTACAGTTCGAATCAGAGCCCTAGGTTATAGATCTTGTAGACTAGCCTACAAAGTAGGCTTGGCATTTTCCATGGTCCAATCATCGATGCTCCGTCGTTGTCAGGTACACCTTGCGTAGGATGAGGAAAGGACGAATATTTTTTTGTTTTTTTGTGATAATATTTAATGTGATTGACTTTAAATATTGAGTATCATGATACTATATGATTCTATGCTATGATGTGATCTTGTGTCAATGAATGTCTTTATGTTACGGCATTTACATTTTCTTTTCCTAGAATTATATAGTACAATGTAAGTAATGTTATAAGTAAATCATAGACTTAGATAGAATTATTTTCTTGGTTTCTAGAACCATGCCGCACAGAGGGCGTAGAAGAGGTAGAAGAGGGAGAGGACGACCTCCAATTTAGGAGATGGGAAAGAAGAGAAGCCGAAAGAACCTCTTCCCAAGAAAGGTCGACTACTAGACCCTATGCACTCGAACTACCATTGAGGGAACCTCCCCTACAAGTTGCACCCCCTCCTGAAAACGCACCTCTCTCACAAGCTGCACCCCCTCCTAAAAATACACCGCCCCCTCAAGCTGCACCATAGGCTGGATTAGACCCCGCCACACGATTGGTGTTGGAGTCACTCTAGACGACGACGCAAACGATGTTGGCCACACAACATGCCACATTGTTGGCTACGTCACATGTTGCAGCAATGACCACACAACCAGCCAATGCGACAGCCACGCAACCAGTCGATGTGGCGGCCACACAACCGGCCAAAAATCCGCAACTAGATAAGGGGGCGAGTTGGTTAAAAGACTTCTGACGGTATGACCCCCGTCCATTCGTCAGTTCAAAGGAAGATCCCACAGCAACTCAGATGTGGATCGCAACCATGGAAATGACCTTTGAATCAATGAGATGCCCTGAGGACCATAAAGTAGCATGCGTGTCATATGTACTGCAAAAAGACGCAGAAGTGTGGTGGGCGGATAACAACGTGGGAAACCTTTAAGGAAGCCTTCCTGAAATACTACTATCCAAGGGAAACCCGTATAAAAAAAAACAGCAAGAATTTAACCACCTGACCCAAGGGGAACACACTGTGGATCAGTACGATCAGGAATTCATGAGATTAAAGAAGTTCGCACCATCACTAGCAGACATTGAAGAAATAGACGGAGAAATTTTTGTTGGGGTTGAACCTGAAGGCCCGCCACCTGTTGGAGGAATTTAACCCAAAAACTTACAAAAAGGCCTTGAGGACGGCCAAGGCCCTAGAGGAACCTCTAGAGGAGAAAAACCTCGAGCCAACGGTTGTCGTTGGACAGAAACGACCCGTCGAGGCTGGACCCACGAAATTTCAACCGCCACTTCAAAGGCCTCGACATCAAGACAGACGACCTGCTCCGCCCCCAATAGCCCAATACCTAGTACCAAAAAAACCCCTGTGTCGCAACTGTGGAAAACAAAATTGGGGCAGATGTATGGTAGGCTCTGGTGTGTGTTATAGGTGCGGTCGTGCAGGTCACTTGCCCAAAGCTTGCTCTGTAAGGGACACGGGAAACCCAAGGGAACCCCTTAGAGGTCCGATTATTCGAGAACCCACCATGCAAACCCACGTACAGACTAGGGCATATGCAACGACCAGTAAAAAGGTGGGAATGTCTTGTACCGTGGTGACAGGTACTCTTTCTATACTAGGATACTTTGCATTGACATTGTTTGATTTCGATTCTACTCATTCGTTTGTTTCTTTACCATTTTTTAGTCAAGCAGAGTTCGCAGTAGAATCCTTATTGCATGTATTGTCAGTCGGAACCCCAGCAGGGGTAGACCTAGTTACAGAAAATAGAGTAAAAGATGGACAAGTGGTAATAGCTGGACGAACCATCCAAGTAGACCTAAAAGTAGTAGATATGACGGATTTTGACGTCATACTAAGAATGGACTGGCTAGCCGAAAACTTTGCTAGCATAGACTGGCATAAAAAAGGAGTAGCATTCACACCTCCAAATGGACTTGTCTTTAAGTTTAAAAGGAACCTTCGCAGGCACCACCCCAAAAATAATATTGATGATGAAAGCCAGACGCCTGGTACAACAACGGGGGTGGGCGATTCTAGCCTGTGCAGTGAACACAAAAGGAAAAGAGAAAACAATAGATTCGGTACCCATAGTAAACGAATTTCCAGATGTCTTCCCGGAGGACCTTCTGGGAATCACCCCATCGCAAGCTGTAGACTTCAGAATAAAAGAACTTAAATTACAACTCCAAGACTTAAAGGCTTCATCCGACCTAGTGTACCCCCTTGGGGTGCGGCAGTGTTGTTTGTTAAAAAGAAAGATGGTTCTATGCGCCTATGCATTAACTACAGAGAATTAAACAAGAGGACGGTAAAGAACAAATATCCATTACCACGCATCGATGACCTATTTGACCAACTTCGAGAAGCAACAGTGTTTTTCAAAATAGATCTTCGATCAAGAATTAATGAAGATTAATAACAAAGATATACCGAACAACCTTTCGAACTAGATATGGCTACTATGAGTTTGTAGTAATGTCCTTTGACCTGACCAATGTCCCAGCGGTGTTCATCGAATTAATGAACTGAGTATTCAAGGAGTGCTTAGACACGTTTGTGATCGTGTTCATAGACGACATCTTGATATACTCGAAAATTGACCAAGAATACCAAGAGCACCTCCGAAAAACCCTAACTATCTTAAGGGAGAACAAGTTGTATGTCAAATTCTCAAAATGCGAATTTTGGCTACGACAGGTTTCGTTCTTGGGACACGTAGTGTCTAAAGACGGAATTTAGTAGATCCCACCAAGATAGAAGTCGTCACGAAATGAAAACGTCCAACTACGGTCATTGAGGTACGAAGTTTCTTGGGATTAGCAGGTTACTATCGAAGGTTTGTCCAAGACTTTGCTAGAATAGCCTTGCCTTTTACCCAATTGACAAAAAAAGGAGTACCTTTCGTATGGGACGATACCCTCGTGAGGCCAGCTTTCAAGATCTAAAACAAAGGTTAGTGTCCGCTCCAGTGCTCACGGTCCCAGAAAGCTCTGCGGGATACGTGATCTATAGTGATGTGTCCAAAAAGGGGCTGGGCTGCGTACTGATGCAACATGGGAAGGTCGTTGTGTATGCGTCACACCATTTAAAGGATTATGAAAAAAACTATCCTACACATGATTTGAAGTTAGCAATAGTGGTGTTCACATTGAAATTTGGCGACACTACCTCTATGGCGAAAAGACCCAAATTTACACGGATCATAAAAGTCTGAAATACTTCTTCACACAAAAAGAATTGAACATGAGACAATTTAGATGGTTAGAGCTGGTAAAAGATTACGACATAGATATCCAGTACCACTCTAGCAAAGCAAACATAGTCGCAGACGCACTAAGTCGAAAAACAGTACACTTGTCAGCCCTCGTCACAAGGGAGCCACGAGTGCGAGCTGATTTTGAACGAGCTAACATAGCGGTAGTAACCAAGGAGGTTATAGCCCAAATAGCCTGACTGACAGTGCGTCCCACGCCCAGACAAAGGATCATAGACTCATAACGTGAGGACCCTAGCCTAAACAAAATTCTAGACCAGTTGACAGTAGGCCCAATGGACAACCTAATTGAAGCACACTGTAAATTTGTCAAGGATGGACTATTATGTCAAGGATGTTTATGTGTCCCAGTTGTGAACGAAATAAAGAACGAAATCCTAACTGAAGCACACAACTCACCGTTCTTGATACATCCAGGTGGTACAAAGATGTATCAAGACCTAAAACAACACTTCTGGTGGCAGAGTATGAAAAAGGATACCGCGGAATATGTGAGTAAATGTCTGATGTGCCAACAAGTAAAAGCCCCTAGGCAGAAAACCGCCGGACTACTAGAACCTTTAAGTATACCTGAATGGAAATGGGAAAATATTGCTATGGATTTCATAGTAGGCTTACCTAAGACACTAAAGGGTTACACAGTAATTTGGGTAATTGTCGATCGACTGACAAAGCCGGCACACTTCCTACGAGGTAAGACAACATATACAGTAGACAACTGGGCTCAACTATATGTGAAAGAAATTGTGAGGTTGCATGGAGTCCCAGTATCAATAATGGCGGATCGAGACCTGCGTTTTACGTCGACCTTTTGGCCCGAACTCCAAAAAGTGTTGGGTACTCGCCTCAACTTTAGCACTGTCTTCCACCCACAAACTGATGGCCAAATGGAATGATTAAACCAAATCCTAGAACACATGCTTCGGGCATGTGTTATGGATTTCACGGGGAGTTGGGACACTAAACTACACTTGATGAAATTCTCATACAACAACAGTTTCCAAGCAACAATCAGGATGGCACCGTTTCAAGCGTTATATGGAAAACAGTGTAGATCCCCATTATGCTGAGACAAAGTAGAAGAAAGAGAACTGGTAGGACCCGAGCTGGTCCACATCATCAACGAGGTGGTACAAAAAATTAGAGCAAGGATGCGCACCGCACAAAGTAGGCGAATGTAACGACCCAAAATTTTCTACTTAATTTAAGGTCGCTACTGTATACATACCATACACATTGAATGCGGAAGACTTCATTTAAATTCCATAAAACATAACCTTTATCTTAAAACACAGCCATGGACTTACGTGTTTCGAAAACATCTTTAAAACGACACAACAAAAGACTCGAAATAAAATAAATAAACGTTTAAGTTTAAAACATCCTATTCTATCCTAAGTCTAAGAAAATAAATGCCACTATCCTATGCATGTGCCATGATCTCGAGTTGCGATGCCGTCGTCAACTGTACAGGATTGCCTTGCCTTAACCTGAAAAATGTAGTAGTACATGGCTTGAGTATTTAAAGAAATACTCAGTAAGTGACCCCACTATTGGGGTTAAATGCAACAATCACATGCAATGAAATGATGGGACCTATCTTTTGTTTCGTTTCGTTTCATTTCATTTCATTTCGTTTCGTTTCGTTTCGTTTCGTTTTCCCTACGGTGTAATCCTAACAGGTAATCGTGGACGTGTACCATATACTCTACACGCAGCCCATATGTGCGAGTATGGGCTCACCAGCTAGTTCGCACACCGTTGGGCCACTGTCCCTAGCCGGTGGGCATGCTCTGGGGGCCCACCGAGACCCGTTAAAACTAAAACCGTCACGGCAGCGCTATGCAGGACATAACAATCGTTGTCCTGCCATTTGGATGTACGCGTTCGTACCCTCGTGATGGGATAGGGGTATCCCTCCAAATGCATGATCACACAATATGCATGAGGTCCCACTAGTCCTACGGTCATCATTTAATGAACATAACCCCGTGTCACGTTTTCATGCTTACATGTCATTCTCATTCTCATTTCGTTACATATCATACATATTCCTAGCGAGGTTATGTATCATGCAATTACCATATTTCATGTCATACAATTCATTCAGTTACATTTCAATACTCATACAACAAGCCATAATCGTACAAGGGTCACACGTCGTCACATGCATTCATATCACATCAACTAAGCAGCATAAATAACATACATTCACGTTCACATGATTTCGTACTTAAGCACCATAATCTAGCATACAATGTATCATATCATAACCAAGTCAATAATGTAAACACTTCATAGTCATATCATTCTCTAACTTACCATAGCCTTAACGTTCTTATACCTATCACAGACATATCATTACGTGATGTACCTTAGTCGTATCGTCACAAGAAGGTACTCTAATGCTATCATTCCATCAATCTATCACAAACCTATCCCTTTCTACCCATAACCTAACCGTATTCTTTCATCAATCTCTCCTATCCATAGCACTCCGGTATGTAACCTAACTCCAACGTATCATGAACGTATCTTACTCCTATCGTTACATTTCGTTTTGTGCATCCTTCTCGTATCCTATCTCAAATATCTCCTAGAGCACATCGTACCATAAATATTATCATACAATCCACATATTATAACATAACATAACATATAGGAAGCATATCGATCCACAGACAATTCACACATATCAATATATATGACACGTGCCGAACCACAGGGCACGTGTCAACATCAAATATAACCATGCCGATAGTAGGGTCACTTACCTGGCTCGCTTAAGTCATTGCCACAAATATATCTTTAATGAAAGTTCGATTCTGTCCTTTGAAATCCGAGTCAACCTATATGAGCTCATGACATCAGTTTCAAGTTTTATCTCTATAAAATTATTACTCTAATTTACATTGGCATTGGCATCTTAAAATTGTGATCTTTTCTGGACAAAATTTAAAGGAGCTCACTGCCCTCTGATGAAAATTCTGAATGTTTTCTGTTACACAAAATTGAAAGGACCGTCTGATATTTCTTGTTAAATACTGTTTAACAAATCTTTCCTTACTCTCCCTCCCTCCCTCTCTAATCTTTTTCATTTTGTACAAAGGTTTTAAAATTGAAAGGAGCTCACTGACGTCATATTTCCTTGTATTGTTAAATACTGTTTAACAAATTTTCCTCAATCTCCCTCCCTCTCTCTCATCTTTTTAATTTCTAAATAGGTTTTTCAATTGTGTAAACAGATATTACTAACCAATTTTAAGTACAGGCTACAATCTTTTAGTTTATAGATTTGCCACCTAAAATTTTATTGAATCTAACTTATAACCTTATTTTGTATAATTAAAATGCTAACAAAAATCTAATAATTGTATATGGGATCTAATTATTACAACTGTTAAGATAGGAAAGAAGATTTGATCCTAAATTAATTTCTTGAGATGGGATTTTACCGTAATAACTGACAAACTCTTAATCTGCAATCTCCATTTTACTTCTCAAATCTGATGTTGTTTTTCTGTTTCTTTCTTTCTTTTTTTCAGTTGGCTTAAGAGGGGTGGAGGAGAGATAATTGTGGGAAGGGATGAGAGGTTAGTGGAGAGAGGTGGGGAAAGTTTTTTTTTATTTTTTTTATTTTTTTTTTATTTTTATTTTTAATTAATTAATTAATTTATTATTATTATTATTATTATTTTAACTATTTTTTAATTTGTTTATTTGTTTATTTATTTTTGGGCTATTACAGCGAAAGAGCTACGCCGATGTTCGGCGTAGGAACTTAGAGTTCGAAGAGGGAGACCCAGTGTTTCTAAAAGTAGCTCCTATGAAAGGCATTCTAAGATTTGGACATAAGGGAATGCTAAGCCCCCGCTTTATCGGACCTTTCGAAATCCTAGAAAGAATAGGTTCAGTAGTATACAAACTAGCCTTACCACCTTCACTCTCGAGCGTACACGATATATTCCATGTGTCCATATTGAGAAAATATATTACAGACCCTACGCACGTGATAGACTACAGACCCCTCGAGATCAAGTTATCAAGAGAAATCAATTAAACTCCTAGCTCGGGAAGTGAAAGCCTTACGTAATAGAAACATAGGTTTCGTCAAAGTATTGTGGGGAAACCACCAAACTGAGGAAGCGACGTGGGAACGAGAAGAGAAAATAAAAGAAAAATATCCCAAATTGATCTTGGAGTTCGAGACTTTCGAGGACGAAAGTTCTTTTTATGGGGTAGATAATGTAAATGATGAGATAATAATAATAAAATTAAAAAAAAATTAAAAATTAAAAAATATGCAGTCATCGGCGAGACCGAAAACTCTGGCGTTCACACACGACCCACGAAGCGCACCCGACGTCGAGATCACCACGAGAACCAAACCACCTGTAAGAAAGAAAATGAAAAAACGTGAGAGTTTGAGAAAGAAACCTTTGTCGCTCCGGCGAAGCCAAACCATACGAAATCGACTTCGAATTCTCCGATCTATACCACAAAAATAATCCCAGAGACCTTTACAAACACCAGAGATAGATTTCGACATTGCTTACACGGCGTACACCGTTGGGCAAGGAAGAAAGAACATCGGATTTCCGAACCCTCTCAAATCTGAGAGTGTTAGGCCCTTACGAACCAAACAAACACCATAAACGGATTAGAGGGATGAGGAGACTCGAAAACAGAGGAAAAAAGATGTCAGAACGACGTAAACGAAGAGAGAGAGACAGTCGCCAGAAAACTCTCTAGTGATCAGGTGAGGGAGACGAATTTCAACCCAAGCTCTGACACTCAGGTACGAATGACGACATCATTGTTCAGGCCATGAAAACTCAGTAAGGATAGTTGCATTTTCTATTCAAGTTGTAGTCCCAAGGCATTCTCATTATTTTAAAATTAGTGTTTTTCATTTTCATTACTCTATTGATCTTTAGTTTCATTTGAAATTAATTTGGTGAATATTTAAGTCCATAGTGAATACTTCTATACAAATTTTTGCACATATTAGGCATGTAATAGTGACACTATTTTAGCAGGGCGGTTACAATTTAGTTGGATTTGATATTTATGCAAGTGTAGAAATGAACAAAAGTTAAGTGTGGATATATTTATTTAATATAATTTCAAATGACGTTACGAACTTAACTGTTTAATATAGAACCTTTAAAACAAAACCAAGAAAACGATACAGCAAAAAATAAAAAATAAATAAATACATAATGTAGCATTTGAAACAAAAAAGAAAAATAATTCAATGCCCTTTTCTAACCTCTATATAAATTATATTATGGTATACACATTCGTACAAACATATCCTATGCTCATGATATTCAACGTGTATGAGATTCTGTAATTTCAAATCATAGTTATAATTATGATGCACATCATACATCCATTTCGTTCATGACATAACTCTCCTACGAAGTTGCTTGGGAAGGTATATAAAAAAATCATAGAAAAGTTGTACAAGTATACAGTAGCATATGATAAGTAAATGATCATATCAATCAATGGAAACTACAAATGAAGAAGTATACAGTAGCATATGATAAGTAAATGATCATATCCAATCAATGGAAACTACAAATGAAGCATGGGTAATATGAACTATGGGTGTGGTTGATTTCACTAAGTGAATGAGAACTATAATAAATTGTAAACACTATTATATCGAAAGTATGGAGGAGGGATGTAAGTTTCAGCTACTCGTTAAACACAAATTGATTTAGTTGTGGATAATGGAGGAGGGATGTAAGTTTCAGCTACTCGTTAAACACAAATTGATTTAGTTGTGGATAATGGAGGAGGGATGTAACTTTCAACTACGTATTCTTTATTAATAGCAACAACAACTTTATACGTTGGCCTATTCTCTTCGCCTAATACCCTAAATATGTGCTGATAAGCTTAAGAGAGTCAAGTCCTTCTCCCGACTGTTTCTCAACTAACTCTTTTCCTTCTATTGCTACTAGAATAGTGAAGGATCATCCGTCCTTCATCCATGCCTAGACTTTGAATTCCTTAAATTTCTTTCTTTTAGTCGGGATAATTATTATTCTTTTAGGTTTATTTTTGTTAGGACCCATTGATAATTATTAGACGCTATTCTCTCCAATATCTCACAAGCTTCGTTATAAGTTTTTATAGAATGGTTTTGTTTGTAGAGGCATCTGCCACTTGCTTTGTGGTGTTAGAAGGTTTTCATTTGTATGCGATGAGGTATTTTGTTATTAGGAAAGTTTCTCAGGATTCCTTAAATTTTTCTCATGCCTCAATCAACGTCTCATCATCATATTGTTGAAAGGCTACTACTTAATTTATGAATTTGACATTTCTGGTAGGTGGAAAATACTTGATTAAAAACTTCTCGGCCAAAGTGTTCGCTGCGTTAATTGTTCCAAGGGACAAAGTCTTTCACCAAGATTTTTCGGCATCCCTTAATAAGTAGGAAAATAGACTTAAACTGATCTATTCTTTGTTAGCTCCCTGAAATTTGAACGAGTCACTTACACCTATATATGATTTTAAGTATAAATAAGAATCTTCGAAAGGCAACCAATGAAATTTCTCAAATGTTCGCAACATTTGGAGCATCATTTGTTTTAACTTGAACATGTCTAACTTGCAATTCATCATTGGTTTTTTTTTTTTTTTTTTATAGTATTCTTTCATTTTCAAGATCAAATAGAAACTCTACTCTAGAGGTATCGTTCATGCACTCCCTAATTGCTCCGGTCTACTATCAACCATTGCGCTTTCTCTTATACCTAACTTGTAATTCTACAAAAGAAATTGAGATAAAAAAAAATCAATTAACTCTCCAACAACGACACTAAAAACTTGATCACTTATATAAATGTAAATATAAAGTATCACAAGTAGTAAGTAATAAATAAATTATCGATTTCATAAAAAGTTTATTGAATCCTTTACTGAATCAATTGAGAACTACTAGTCAAGCATGGGTAACATCGGTGTTGCTAATTTCACTTAGCTAATAAACACCATAATAAAATTAAACTATAATACTAAGAGTATGTTATAGCAAATAAGAGTTGTTAAACACAAATGGATTAAGCTAAAGATAATGGATGAGGGATATAACTTTCAGCTACATATTTTTATTAATAGCGACAACAAGGTTATGCGCTGGTCTATTCTCTTCTCAAAGTACCCTAGCATGTTGACTATTGGATATGTAATAGCCCAAAAATAAATAAAGAAATAAACCAATAAAAATAATTATAAAAATGGTTAAAATTATAATAATAAAAAATTAATTAATTAATTAATTAAAATAAAATAAAAAAATAAAAAAATAAAAAATAAACCTTTCCCCACCTCTCCCCACTAACCTCTCATCCCTTCCCACAATTATCTCTCCTCAACCCATCTATGCTCCAAAAAAAGAAAGAAACAGACAACCTGCACAAAAAAAGAAAGAAACAGAAAACAACCATGTTCAGATTTGAGAAGAGTAAAATGGCTTTGAACAGATTATAGATTTAGAGATTTTTGTGCGGTTATTACGGTAAAATTCTATCTCAGATTTCCTTTTCTCAGATCCCATGTTCAATTGATTAGATTTTTGTTAGCATCGGATCGAAGTTAGAGGAAACAAGGTTAGAATCAATAAAATTTTAGCTGTCAGATCCATAAATCTGTAAGATAGTAGCCAAATTAAAATTGACCAATAATATCAGTTTACAGAATGAAAATAAATATAGAATTAGAGTATTATCTTATTTACAGATATTTACAAAACTGAGAATCTATTTACAGAATGGGAATGAAAATAAGGAGGGAAGATTGAGGGAAGATTTGTTAAACAGAATTTTAAAATATAACAGGAGATATCAGATCAGAGGGCATGAAACTCCATCAAATTCTGTCTAACAGTAAATATCAGAATTTTAACAAGGTAAATTAGGGAAATAATGTTGTAGAGTTCAAACCTGAAACTAATGTCATGGGCTCATATAGGTTGACTCAGATTTCAAAGGACGGAATCGAACTTTAATTAAAGATATATTCGTGACAACGACTTAAGCTGGCCAGGTAAGTGACCTTACTATCGGCATGGTTATATTTGATGTTGACACGTGCCCTGTGGTTCTGCACGTGTCATATATATTGATATGTATGAATTGTCTGTGGATCGATATGCTTCCTATATGTTATGTTATGTTATAATATGTGGTTTGTATGATAATAATTATGGTACGATGTGCTCAAGGATATGTTTGAGATAGGGTACGAGAAGGATGCACAAAACGAAATGTAACGATAGGAGTAAGATACGTTCATGAAACGTTAGAGTTAGGTTACATACCAGAGTGCTATGGATAGGAGAGATTGATGAAAGAATACGGTTAGGTTATGGGTAGAAAGGGATAGGTTTGTGATAGATTGATAGAACGATAGTGTTAGGGTACGTTCTTGTGACGATATGACTAAGGTACGTCACGTAATGATATGTCTGTGATAGGTATAAGAACGTTAAGGCTATGGTAAGTTAGAGAACGATATGACTATGAAGTGTTTACATTATGACTTGGTTATGATATGATACATTGTATGCTAGATTGTTGTGCTTACGTACGAAATCATGTGAACGTGAATGTATGTTATTTATGCTGCTTAGTTGATGTGATATGAATGCATGTGACGATGTGTGGCCCTTGTACGATTATGGCTTGTTGTATGAGTATTGAAATGTAACTGAATGAATTGTATGACATGAAATACGGTAAATTGCATGATACGTAACCCCGCTAGGAATATGTATGATGTAACGAAATGAGAATGAGAATGACATGTAAGCATGAAAACGTGACACGGGGTTATGTTCATTAAATGATGACCGTAGGACTAGTGGGACCTCATGCATATTGTGTGATCATGCATTTGGGGGGATACCCCTATCCCATCACGAGGGTACGGACGCGTACATCCAAATGGCAGGACAACGATCGTTATGCCCTGCATAGCGCTGCCGTAACGGTTTTAGTTTTAACGGGTCTCGGTGGGCCCCCAGAGCATGCCCACCGGCTAGGGACAGTGGCCCAGCGGTGTGCGAACTAGCTGGTGAGCTCATACTCGCACGTATGGGCTGCGTGTAGAGTATATGGTACACATCCACGATTACCTGTTAGGATTACACCGTAGGGAAAATGAAACGAAACAAAACGAAACGAAATGAAACGAAACGAAACGAAAGATAGGTCTCATCATTTCATTGCATGTGATTGTTGCATCTAACCCCAATAGTGGAGTCACTTACTGAGTATTTCTTTAAATACTCAAGCCATGTGCTACTACATTTTTCAGGTTAAGACAAGGCATTCCTGTACGGCTGACGACGGCATCGGAACTCGAGATCATGGCACATGCATAGGATAATGGCATTTATTTCTTAGACTTAGGATAGAATAGGATGTTTTAAACTTAAACGCTTGTTTATTTTATTTCGAGTCTTTTGTTGTGTCGTTTTAAAGATGTTTTCGAAACACGTAAGTCCATGGCTGTATTTTAAGTTAAAGGTTATGTTTTATGGAATTTAAATGAAGTCTTCTGCATTTAATGTTTATGGTATGTATACAGTAGCGACTTTAAATTAAGTAGAAAATTTCGGGTCGTTACAGGATAACACCATAAATATGCATTGGTAATCTTTTACGAGTCAAATCCTTCTCACGGGTTGTGTGAATAATGTATAGGGTTGTGTCATAAGTATGATTTAAGGATGGAAACTATAGAGACCTCGTGCATTTTCTGGGTACATATGCATTGGGTTACTTCTCCAATGATGAGTATAGACGCGTAAATGATGATGATGATGATGTTCATACCCTGCATGACATTTAGGGGTATGCTAACATACGGACGTCGCTACGGACAACTAGTTTGACTATGGTGGGACCAGAAGAGGTGCAAACTGGGATCCACATTGGCTCATGAGGATGATTTGTTACTTGAATAAGATATATTTACTTTAGGATCATTGATTCTAAGCATATCATGAATATGGAGTGTTACCGGTGAGCATTATTCTAAGATTAGGTCATGAGATTATGGCAAGATTTTGCTAGCCTAAAAATATGAACAAAAATATGAACAAAAATATGAACAAAGCCTAAAAATATGAACAAGATATAAATATTACGCTCCATGTCCTAGGGATATGAATAAAATAGGAATATTAACCGTAAAGATTTTTATTATATATATTTAAAGTTCTTCCACTTTAATGAGTAGTTTTTATTTTCTATTATAATTTTTATTAAAAAAATGTAAAACATAATAATAAAGCAAATAATATTTTTAGGCAACAATATAATATAATATTCTACCCATAATCATTTCTAAAAATTTAAATTTTATTTATTAAATAACTTGAAATTTTTAGGGAAAAAAAAAACAAAAAACAGATAGAAGCTAAAAATATATGTATATAATATAATAGGTTAGTTGGGTGCCTCAGCATGTTATCAACCATTTATATAAAAAATTTCTCGTTCATTTTCTGGTTCTTTTTCCTTTTTTATCGCATTATATTATTTTCATTCAAATATTGATTTAAGAAAAACATACCAGATTTCGTAGCTCAGTTGGATGTATACATGTATGATTTTTTGAAGTGTAAATTATGATGTATAGAGCATGATTTCTCAGGTTTTGTTCATGAAATTTAGGTTGTATTAGCATCATAGCCACCTTTGATTGGTGCTATCTAATTGTGGCTGCATGTATATTATTTCACGGTTATCGCTATAGTAACCTTAGAGGGATGATAACTAACCGGCGGTAATTATAAATTGGTTATTTCACGATTACTGTCATAGTCACCTTCCGATAACAAAAACAAATGGGTGGTGATTATATTATTAGCTATTCTCAATTACCATTATAGCCACTTTAGTATGGTGATAACTAATTGGCTTTGATGGTACATTGGAGGTTCATAATTATTACATGGTCACTATAGAGGGATGAAAATGATTTATTGGAAAGGCTACAAATGGTATATATGAGTAGCTATCCACTAAGATCATTTTATTTTGGTTGCTATAACTATATAAATTTGCGTTAGACGTCAATATGAGAGTATCTTACTTAATATTTTTGACACTCACCCTGTAACGACCCTAAATTTCCACATATCCAGAGTCGCCACTAACGTCTCATGCTCATCTCTAATGCAGAATAAAAATCTAAGCATGCTCATTTTTAATAGCGGAAAAATTTAAAACTTCAGAATACATTAAAACTTTGGAAAACACTGCCGGACTTACGTGTTTCAAACATTGAGCTAGAGTTCCAAAAAGAAAAGAAAATAAAATAAAACGACTACAAATTAATTAATATAAATGAATGAATTACAAACGGCCTATTCTAACTAAGACTAGGAATTAAATATGCATCTATCCTATGCACGCGCCACAGTCTCTGATCGCGATGCCACCGTCAACCGTACATGGGCGCCTTGCCTTTACCTGAAAAACAATATGGCACACGGCCTGAGTATTTCGAAGAAATACTCAGTAAGTGACCCCACTATAGGGGCCATGCTAATGCAAACACATGCAATCATGAATAGGGACCTATCTCTAATCATCTTAGGGGTGGCCTCCAGTCTCGGAAAAATTGGATGTGTAGTACTTCCCTACACACGACTCACACGTGCGAGTGTGAGTCCCCAGGGCGCTCGCACACCCCCTGGACCCTCTGGTCAAGCTAATCTGTAGCGACGTCCGGAGGTCAGCGGAACCCCATAGTGTCATGCGCCTCATGAACACCCTCATCTGTGTGCTTTCGCACCT
>NW_019268621.1:168454-172308 GCF_002738365.1 Cucurbita moschata | reverse complement strand
CATCTTAGTACCTCCTGGATGCATCGCAAATGGTGAGTTGTGAGCTTCCATCAGTATTTCCTTCCTTAAATCTTCTATTGCTGGAACACATAAGCGTCCCTGATACAATAGTCCTTCATCTGATGACTTCGAGAATCCATCTACTGGACTTTCGTCTAGCTGTCCTAGGACTTTCTGTAGGTTAGGATCCTCTTGTTGGGAGACAATAATTCTCTGCCTAAGTGTAGGTTGTACAGTGAGTCGGGCCAACTGTGCTATGACTCCCTCGGTCGCTACAGCTATGTTGGCTCGCTCGAACTCTCTTTGTACCCTTACTTCCCTTGTAATGAGGGCCGACGAGTGGACCGTCTTCCTACTCAAGGCATCTGCAACCACATTTGCTTTCCCAGGGTGGTACTGGATATCTACGTCATAATCCTTCACCAATTCTAACCACCTTCTCTGCCTCATGTTTAACTCTTTCTGGGTGAAGAAGTATTTCAAACTTTTGTGGTCGGTAAAAATTTGAGTTTTCTCGCCATACAGGTAATGTCGCCAGATTTTCAGCGCGAACACTACAGCGGCCAACTCTAGGTCATGGGTAGGGTAGTTCTTTTCATATTCTTTAAGTTGACGAGATGCGTATGCGACAACCTTGCCGTGTTGCATTAACACACATCCCAGTCCTTTCATGGAGGCATCACTATAGATCACATATCCTTCTGAGCTCTCGGGTACTATGAGTACCGGGGCGGTTACCAATCTCTCTTTTAGGTTCTGGAAGCTTGCCTCACAAGCATCATCCCATCTAAATGGCACCCCTTTTTTTGTTAACTTTGTTAAAGGCGAGGATATTTTAGCGAAGTCCTGTACGAACCTTCGATAATATCCCGCCAATCCTAGGAAACTCCTTATTTCCGTTACCGTAGTTGGGCGTTCCCATTTTGTGATCGCTTCGACCTTGGTGGGATCTACAGATATTCCGTCCTTTGACACCACGTGTCCTAGGAAAGAGACTTGTCGTAACCAAAATTCGCATTTGGAGAACTTGGCGTACAACTTGTGCTCTCTTAGGGTGGTTAGGACTTTTCGGAGGTGTTCCTCGTGCTCTATGTCGGTTCTCGAGTATATGAGGATGTCGTCAATGAACACAATCACAAACATGTCTAGGCATTCTTTGAATACCCGGTTCATTAACTCCATAAATACCGCTGGGGCATTGGTGAGGCCAAATGACATCACTACAAACTCGTAGTGACCGTACCTTGTCCTAAATGCCGTTTTTGGTACGTCTTTTTCATTAATCCTAATTTGGTGGTAACCGGACCGAAGATCTATCTTAGAGAATACTGTTGCTTCTCTGAGTTGATCAAACAAGTCTTCTATTCTAGGTAGAGGATATTTGTTTTTTATGGTCATCTTGTTTAGCTCTCTGTAATCGATGCACAGACGCATCGATCCATCTTTCTTCTTAACAAACAACACTGGCGCACCCCAGGGGGACACGCTAGGTCGAATGAATCCTTTATCTAGTAAGTCTTGCAGTTGCGCCTTGAGTTCTTTCAACTCAGCTGGTGCCATGCGATAGGGTGCTTTGGAAATAGGCCCAGTTCCCGGCTCGAGTTCGATGACGAAGTCAACCGCTCGGGAAGGGGGTATTCCAGGTAAGTCATCCGGAAATACATCCGGAAACTCGTTTACTATTGGCACGTTTACTAGGGTCTCTTCCTTTCCTCTCACGTCTACAGCACATGCTAATATAGCCCATCCACCTTGTTGGACCAACTTCTTTGCTTTCATCATCGAGACTACCTTGGGGGTAACCCCGGTATTTGTGCCTTTAAATTTAAAGGTAGGTCCTATCGGTGGTGAAAATTTTACTTCCTTTTGGTGACAGTCTATACTAGCTCGATTTTCAGCTAACCAATCCATGCCTAGTATGACGTCGAAATCTGTCATGTTTACCACCATCAGGTCAACGCTTAAAGTTTGGTTCCCTATGATTACTTGGCCATCCTTTACTCTATCCCTAGATACTAAGTCTACCCCCGCAGGGGTGCTTACAGACATTTCATGCAATAAGGGTTCTAATTCGAACCCCGCTTGTACAACAAAAGGCATGGAAATAAAGGAATGCGTGGAACCAGAATCAAATAAGGTAAAAGCGAAATGACCTAAAATGGACAGTGTACCTGTCACCACGGCGTCAGACCTCCCAGTGTCCCTGCTGGTTGACGCGTAGGCCCTAGCTTGAGCTCGCGGTGGTGCTGGTTGATCCGTTTGCTCTACTACTCTGGGCAGGTTTGCTTGTGCTGCGGCATTTCCGGCCGTACAGTTCACGGCGATGTGCCCCTCTTGGCCACACCTATAACACGCTCGGCTGCCAGCCATGCACCTCCCACCGTGTAGTCTTCCACAGATAGTGCACCCTTCCTCTCTCCTCCTTCTGGCCCCATCCTGATTCCTGGGGTTCCTGTCAGTACGTCGGGGAGGGCGTCGCTCATCCCATCTAGGAGCGGGTCTGTTATTGGAACGGTGCCTATGTGCTGGTGGTGGACGGCCAGAGCCTCCTGATTCATGAGGACGCTTCTGCCCAATTATAACTCGCTCTTCACGCCGTTTCTCATCCTTTGGTTTCTCTAAAGCCTTGGCAGTTCTCAAGGCTTCCTCATAGGTCTTTGGGTTGAACGCCTCCAACATGCGGCGGATTCTTGGTACCAAACCCAATACAAATTTCTCTGTCATCTTTTCCTCAGTGTCCACCATGGACGGTGCGAATCTCTTGAGTCTATTGAACTCTCGGTTGTACCTCTCCACTGTGAGTCCGTCCTGTACCAGGTGGGCGAACTCCTGCTGCTTTTTAAGTCGCTCTGACTTAGGATAATATTCTTTAAGGAAGGCCTCCTTAAATCGTTCCCAGTTCATTGGTCCCCCTTCTGGGTTAAGAAGGGTCTTGTTATCTCTCCACCATATCTCTGCGTCCTTCTGTAGGACGAAGGTTGCACAGGCGACCTTTTGGTTCTCTGGGCACTCCATAGTCTCAAAGGTGGTTTCCACCGCTGCAATCCACATTTGGGCTTCTATGGGGTCTACTAGGGAACCAGTGAATGGTCGAGGGTCGTATCTCTTGAAATCCCTTATCCAGTTTGAACATCTAACAGGTTGTGGAGGGTTTACTGGGGGATTGGCCTGGGCAGTGGCCTGTGCCTGTGCCTGTGCCTGTGCCTGGGCTTGTACCTGTGCCTGTACTTGTGCCAGTGCCAACGCCTGTGCCTGGGCCTGTGCTTGGGCTTGTTCCTGGGCCTGTTGTAGACTGGCTTGTTGATTGGTTACTAAGGTTTGAATTAGGGCTTGGATCGAGTCACACATTAACCTAGTATTAGCATCTACTCCACCCATTGGGGGTGCAGCTTCAGGTGCGACTTGGAGTGGTAGGGTAGGCTGGGGTGGGGCTTCTACTGGTGGTGGAGGCTCAGCTTGTAGTGGAGCTTGAGGAGGTAGCTCAACTAGCGGTAAGACTGGGGGCGGCGTAACTGTTACCGGCCCAGTCTCTGATCTTTCTTGAGGTGGGCCCCCTACTGCCACACCTCGTCCTACTTCTCTATGACGGGGTCGCCCCCTTCCTCGTCTTCCTCTTCCTCTTCCTCTTCCTCGTCCTCTGGGCATGGTTCTATAAACCAATATAAGGTTGCTTAAGTCTAAGGTCTAAATACTATGCATATATATAAATAACGCCAAAGAAGTAAACATTCATCATGCTAAGCATCATATCATGCTACTAACCAAAATTACTCAGCATGCAACACATGACATCATACTTTTAAATAAATACGTGAAGTATCACAACCATTTCAGTAATGTCAACATAAAAAAAA
>NW_019268621.1:129083-167969 GCF_002738365.1 Cucurbita moschata | reverse complement strand
TAAGGTGCGCGTCCGCACTCATCATCTCTAGGGGAAGTAGCCCTATGCTTATGAACATACAAAATGCATGAGGTCCCTCTAAATCCATCGTAATGTCTCTTCTGACACAACCCTCTAGTCTCATCTCTTCGTTACTCTAGGTAACGCATACTCGTGGATATTTATATTAATATCATCTTCATGCTCTTAGGGTTGTGTCCTACGTCGATCTAACGACATGATGCAATATGGCACTCATCATCATCTAGCATGCTCAATATGGAAAACATCATCATATTAAGGTAAAAATCATGCAATCATCATGCTCATCATAATGCCACAACGTGCGTCAAACATATCAAGCGTCACTCAAAAAATTATGTATATACCGCGCATATCATCAAGCATCATAATCCACACATCATCATAACTCATAGAATTATTTAGCCTATTCTATAGTAAGGCCACTTACTTGGTTGGCCTTGGCCGAAGTACTCCCTAAATCGCTAAACGTAAGCTCCCGTTCCGTGAGAGCCGCTCCCTACGTCCTCGGGGTTTGTTTCCTATCACACCGTCCACCACTTTCCGTTAGTATTTCACAATTAATTTACCTATAATTTAATAAATGTGAAATACGGCTCTGAAACGGCCTCGGATACCTTAATCGGGGCCGAAAACAGATTCGGGAGGGTCGGAACAGTGGAAACCGGGCTGAAAACAGGTGAGCCGAGCCGAACAGCCGCTGGAGCCGCCGGAGCGTCACCGGAGGGAGCCCGAGCCGAGGACTGCCGCGCCGCTGTGTGACACGTGGCAGCAGCAGAGAAAGCCACGTCGGGCGGTAGTGTCGGGTCGAAGCGGTTCGGGTCGTGGTTCGGGTCGCGGGCTGTGGAAGGCTACTGGGCCAAGGCTAAACGTTAGGCCTCGGCTTACTGGGCTGGGCCGCAAGTGTTTGGTTTGCAGGCCGGCTCAATTGGACCGTGGGTCTAGTCTGGGTTGGTTCAACTTAACCGTAGCTTCTGGGCCGGTTTGAGGTTTGGGCCGCTGTAGTTGGGCTGGGCCGAAGGCAGAGGCCAAGGGGGGAAACGGGCTGGCTCTCCCGGGTTCTGGGTTCAGGTTGACCCGGATCCGTGGATCTCGTCTTCCTTACCCGACTTTGGCCGATTTTCCGGCGAGTTTTCTCTCTCCTTCCCGCGGCGTTTTCGTTGCCGATTTCGGTCCTCTTCCTTCTCTTTTCCTCTTTGTTCGTCGTCCTTCTTTCCTTTTTTGGGAGTTTTGCGGCCTAAAAGCTCCTAAAAGCCATAGATCTAAGAATCGATTAAGAAACCTAACTTTCCGACCTCGGTTACCGACGACGACGCTTACGAAATAACACCAAATGCCCCTGAGTTATTGTGCTATCTTAGAGATCTCTCTTACGGTAGTAACAGGTTGTTTGGTGTCGGTTTAAGGGTGATTTGAGGGCTCGTCGGAGAAACTGAACACTCGCCGACGTTTGTCCGAAATCTCTTTCTCTCGCTCGAAATTTTTCTCTCTTTTCTCCCTTTGCAGGCGTTCTGAAGATGCTGGGCTAAGGGTGGGCGCGCTGTGGCCATCGTTTCGCGTGGGTTCCGCGAAACACGGCGGTCGCCGGAAAACTCGCGGGTTTTCCGGCGACTGGGTTTTTTTTTTTTTTTTTTTTTTTTTTTTCGTTTTCTCGTTTTCATTTATCATATATATATATATATATATATAATATTTTCTTTTTTTCTTTCTTTCTTTCCCGGGTCGTTACACACCCAATATTAAAAAATAGTTTTTAGGTAAGTTCTTTGTTGTGGAACGAGAGTTAAGTTCTTTGTTGTGGAACGAGAGTTTTAGGTTTTGAAATTAGACCAAAATGTTTTAGGAAGAAACTTTACACTTCGGTAAGGAAAAAAAAAAAGTTGATTGAAGATCGAAGTAATATGGAACAAACAAAACATCAAAATAAAAAGAAGGTTAGAGGTTAGTGTGAGGCTTGTCTATGTCATCTCCTCCCGAGTCTGCTCCCATCCTTGACTAGCTTCTTGTATCGAAAAAATATTAAAAACATGGAGTGAGTATAAAGACTCGGTAAGTTATCTACTTATCGGCTTTTAATCATGTACACACTATTTTAAGATTTTTTTCTTATTCTTGTCCTAAGAATTTAGGCCCTTAAGTTCTATACTTGAGTTCTAAGTTGTTGTCATTATCTAGTCAAAGGATTTTGGTCTTGTATTATGAGGTCTTAATCTTGGTTCTGATCTAAAGGCTCGAGGTTCTTAGTGGTGAGAACTTGGATCTTGGCCCATGTTCTAGTTTTTATCCTTACTCTTGACTGTTTTTTTTTTCCTATTCCGTAAGACACTACCCCTAGGATTTATAATACGAGCTTTGAGCCTAACAACCTATGTTCAAGGCTTCATCTATTCAAAGCAACATCGTATGTACTTATGTCCAAAATTTCTTGCATTCTAAGCGATGTAAGTTCAATGAACCTACCTCCAAGGTTTCATGTTTTGTCTGCTATATAGTCTGACAGCTATGCCCAATACTTCTTACATTCTAAGTGGTTTAGTTTGAAATTTGCATCCACGGCTTCTTAGGTTCAAAGCGAAGCAGTTTTAAAACCTATGTCCAAGGCTTCTCACTTTCCAAGCAACATTGTCTGAATACCTACGTCCTGTTAGAAATCACGATCCTCCACAATGGTATGAAATTGTCAACTTTGGGCATAAGATCTCATGGACTTTTTTTTGGTTTCTCCAAGAGGACTTATACCCATGGAGATGTATTTCTTATTTATAAACCCATGATCATCATCCTCTAGATTAGCCAATGTGAGACTTCCTCTCATACAATCCTCAATAATCCTCCCCTCGAACAAAGTACACCATAAAAGCTCCTTTGAGGCCTATGGAGTCCTCGAATAACCTCCCCTTAAACGAGGCTCAACTCATTCTCTAGAGTCCTCGAACAAAGTACACCCTTTGTTTGACACTTGAGTCACTTTTGACTATGCCTTCAAGGCTCACAATTTCTTTGTTTGACACTTGAGAATTGTACTAACATTGCTAAATTAAGGACATGACATTTCTCCAATCGATGTGGGATCTCACAATCCACCCCCTTCGGGGTCTAGTGTCCTCGCTGGCACTTGTTCCTTTCTCCAATCAATGTGGGATCCCTACCAAACCACCCCCCTTCGGAGCCCAACATCCTTACTGATACAATGTTTTGGGTATGCCCCCTTTAGGGAACAACCTCCTCGTTGGCACATCGCCCGGTGTCTGCCTCTCATACCATTTGTAACGGTCCTGATACCATTTGTAATGGCTCAAGCCCACCATTAGCCGTTATTGTTCTGTGTAAGAGGTGACGTTTCTTATTTCGTGTAATTAGTGGTAGGGAATGTGTTAAACTTTTGCTTGTTTTTAGGAATAATTATTTTTCAATTTCTTGTAAAAGATATATTTCAATATTTCTATACATCAATTAATTATTTTTCTAATAAGGCCGGCTTGCATGTGTTAGATGAACACGACTCTCCAAAATGGTATGATATTGTCCACTTTGAGAATAAGCTATCATCGCTTTGCTTTGGGCTTCCCCAAGAGGTCTCGTGCCAATGGAGAGAGTATTCCTTGATTATAAATCCATGATTATTCCCCAAATTAGTCGATGTGAGACTTTCATCATCCAAGAGCCTGAATTATTTTGTAGGCAATTCAATTACATATTAAATTTAGGTATTTTCTTTGGTGGTTGTAAACACGTTATCAAATAGATTTACAAAGAAGATAAGGATAAAAGTTTGTGTGGCCTTGGTGGGTGTGGCCTATTACTTTTTTTTTTCTTTTTTTTTCCTACATTTCTCTAATAAGTTGAATTAGATATATGTCAACGTTATGCCATACTATTTTGGATTTTATTTTATTTTATTTTATTTTATGGAACAGTAGTTAAGGTTATACAAATAATAAATAAATAATTGTGTACGAAATTTTCGGTGAGTCACTAGAACCGCTGACCCCAACCAACCACCCACTCTCGATCTGATTCCCACACCACCTCTTTTCAATTGCAACAACCTAGTACTTCTCCCTCATTTGACTTCGAGCTCTCCCATTCCCTACACTTCGAGTTGCAAATTAGTATCGTCGCAGTTGGTGGAATGATTAGCGACGTCAAGAGTCTAAGACTGTCAGGCTCCCTTGTTCATTTTCTCTTTCTTTGTGTGGTCGTGTTGGAATTTTAGGGAAGGGGACGCAGATTTTAAATGATTGTTGTACTATATAGGAACCATCATCATCATCATGAGTCACGAGAGGACGCAATCGAAACCAAACGACGTATAGACTATGCGTGTATTTCCATTTGAAAAAGAGACCTAAAACAATTTGAAAAAAGGTAAATAAAAAAAACAAGGAAAACCAATTTCTAACCATCGAGTAGAGAAAAAGAAACCCCTAAGTACTCAAACGCGTAGCTCACAAGCTCTTTACGCCTCAAACCCAACTCGTGGCCCAGAATTCCTACTGTAGCTGATCCGACACATAGTGACAAGGGAGGAGACGCACCCCCCAAACGAGGGAGACTTTATGGACCTTTGGGAGGTGCCAACTAACCCCCTATGTAAGACACCATATAGTCTCATAAGGAAATTCTCGAGGTAGCGCCTCAAGGAGGGTCACAAGTCATTCACAACATGGCATAAGGAACTACAATGGTTTGATTACAGGGAGTCGAATAAGAGAACGGTGAAGACCAAGTATCCCCTCCCATGCATTGAGGACTTACTCGATCAGCTTGAGGAGGAAACAGTGTTTTTAAAAATTGACCTTCGATCAGGTTACCACCAAATCAAGATAAAAAATGAGAACATACCAAAAACAGCTTTTAGAAAAGGTAGGGTCATTACGAGTTCATGTTAACGTCATTTGGACTCACTAACCCATACTAATATGGATACCCAATCTCTCTACGAAAGTCAGCTTAATGTCATTAGAACCGATTTCCAAATAGTCAAGGAATTATTAAGAGCAGATTTCATGTCAAATGCCAACTCTTCCAAAAGAAATGCCTTTTTTCAAACCTACAAAGAAGCTGAGCGAAATGAATTGAGAGCTCAATGGTATTCTCATATAGAAGCCATAGAAGAAAATATACCTTTCTTCGAATGGTTTGAAGAAAATATTTTGCTAGTATGTACCTTGACTCAAAGGAACTGGAAGACCACCAGAAGAGGCGAGGTATATTCAAAACATCCTCCGTTAGAAGAAATTGAATTTGACAACTTCTGCGAAGAAATGGTCAAAGCCAGTCCCTTAAAAAATATTCCTGAAGGACTGAAAGAGGATAATCCAACTCTAAAGGATATCAAGAATATCCAGAATCAAAACAATTACTAAAATAAGATTTTATCCACTATTGCTACACAACTCGAGAGCATCGAAGGAAAAATCTCGAAAAAATCTGGTACCCAACAAGAAAGCGGGAGCAGCTTTGTACAAAAGATCGATGAGTCAATACCAATACTTAGACCCGCAAATCTCAAAATGTTTACGAGAAGAGTTTCAAAAGAGGAGGTTGTAATGGCCAAGATATAAGAAAAATTGGATAAAATTTTAAATCCAAAGGTAATAATTTCATAACCATCTGTCAACGTCGTCAACAATTATGATTGATCAAAGAATCCAAAGATGAGATTGTAAATGAGGTAGAAGAACCTTTGAACAATCAAATTGCAAGGATTTTCAGAAGAAGCCAAAACAATACTAGCAATTAGAGAAACTGGTATCATCAACTGTCCTTTCCGGATATTCAATTCGAAAAAAGACATTACAGACTCAAGCTCATTATGATAGTCTAGCAGTCTACGAATGGAATATCGATGGACTATCAAATTATCTAATAATGAATGTTGTCAACGAAATGATGATGGCCGCTGGTGCGTATAAAATATAGGGCCATAAATCTGAACATCAAATTGCTCAAGTCCTAGTAACAAGATTTACCGGGCAACTCAAAGACTGGTGGGACAAATATCTTAATGAAGCAACTCGCCAACAGATATTAAACCACTATGTTATTAGACCAACTACTCAAATCATTAAAGATGAAGGTCCATCAACCAGGACCAAGGTACAACATGAAAGGGTAGAAGACGCTGTCAATACCCTTATCTATACTCACATAAAATTCTTCGTAGGTGACCCCCTGAAATACCAGGAGCAATGCGCCGAAATACTCAATAACCTAAAGTGCCCAACCTTAGGCGATTTTAGGTGGTACAAAGACATGTATTTCAGCAAAGTCCTCGTTAGGACAGACAGTTCGTTGGAATTCTGGAAGGAGAATTTTGTCAACAAACTGCCAAAACACTTCTCAAAGAGGATCAAAGATGGTCTCAAGACAAAGTATAATGGAAAAATTCCATGGTAGACTTAGTCATATGGATCCATAGCGTCTTTCATCCTAGAAGGACTCAAACTGTGCAACTGGTAGACTTAGTCATATGGATCCATAGCGTCTTTCATCCTAGAAGGACTCAAACGGTGCAACGAGTCAAAAATTCAAAACAAGCTAAATTCCTCGATATCAAAGAGGAAAGAGCAAGAAAGATATTATGATCAATATGGTTGGAAGGGGATAGAAGCCCCCTCGACCTCCAGAAGAAAGAACGTCAAAACGTATCCAAAATCATATAAATCATACTGGCCGAGAGACAAGTATCGGAACAAATCCATGCAATCTCAAAAGCCAACGTATTCAAAGAAAAGGTATGCTTCTACCAAAACTCACAAAGGCAAAAGAAAGCAAACTTGCTTTAAATATCGGGAAGAAGGATACTATGCCAATAGGTGTCCGATCAAAGGAAAGATCAATGAATTAGATAGAGCCATCACCGATAAAAATTGCATTCAACCTCGACGAGGATGATTTTTAAAGCTCTTTCGTTAGAGCCATCACCGATCAAAATTGCATTCAAGAAAGTTTAATATCTACAAAGTATTTTGAAAAAACAACGGAAGGCCTTAGAGGTGAAACAACAATAAACTCAAAATTAATTACAAACTATCAAAAGTCCATGTTTGTAATGCCGGAATTTGCTTAGTAAATTCCTTCCTTCTAGTAAAGGACTTAGGACAGGAATTAATCCTACTTTCATTACTCAATTATACCCTTTCAAAATTATTAAAAAGGAATAGAATCAAAAGCGTTATAGAAAAAGATAAAATTTAATTTCCTTTCCCCCTCGAGATAAATAATCTTCAGAAGAATACCATTGTTTAGTCTATCAATGTTTTAAATTACAAAAAAAAAAAAAAAGGCAAATCTCTTTGAAAAGATTTTATTCAAAAGGATAGAAGAACAATTTCAAAGTAAAGTTGTTCAATCTAAAATCAAAGTCTTACAAAACCAAATAGAAAAAGAAATTTGTTCAAATATCCCTAATGCCTCTTGGAATAGGAAACAACATATAGTCAATCTTCCTTACATCAAAAACTTGAGGAGAAAAATATTTTATGAAGACTCGACCTATTCAAATGAATAAAGAGTTACTAACACTATGCAAAGGAGAAATTAATGATCTTTTGCAGAAAGGTCTTATTAGCACATCCAAGAGTTCTTGGTCATGTGCGGCTTTTTATGTCAACAATCAAGCTGAGAGGAACGTGGAGTCTCACGACTGGTAATAAACTACAAACCCTTAAATAAGGTTTTGGAATGGATTAGATATCCCATTCCAAATAAATTGGATTTAATGCAAAGAATTTCAAATTCAAAAATATTTTTAAAATTTGGTATGATGTCAGATTTTGGTAAATCCAGATTTAAGAAAAACACAAATACAAAATAGCTTTCAACTTCCCTTTCCGACAATACAAATGTCAAGTTATGCCATTTGAGCGAAAAAAACAAAAACCTTTTATCCGAATTTCAAAAAATTATGAATGATATTTTTAATCATTTTCAAGATTTTTCAATTGTTTATATTGACATCTGATTTTTTTTTTCCTCAAAACATCCACAACATTTTAAGCATCTTCAAATATTTCTGGTTGAAAATAGTCAAAAGAAATGATTTAGTTGTGTCTAAACCAAAAATCAAACTTTTTCAAACAAAAATCAGCTTTCTCCGATTTGAAATCCATTTAGGTATAATTCTCATTCAAAGTTCCATCAAATTTGCTTCAAATTTTCTGATCAAATCACGGATAAAACCCAACTCCAAAATTTTTGGGATGTATTTTTTGATTTCCATCAAAATATCAGACCCATTTGCAAACCACCTTAAGAATCCAAAACCGTGCACCGAAGAACACACCAAAACAATTCAAAAAATCAAATCTCTTGTCAAATCAATTTCGTGTTTATCTTTGATAAACTCAAAGGCTAATTTATTAGTGAAGTCTGACGCATTCGATATCAGATATGGAGGAATCCTTAAATAGTCTTTTAACAAGACAGAATCTATTGTCCATTTTTATTCATGGATATGGAATTCTACTCTCAATGGTACTTTGTGTACATAAATTTTAGAGCGATTTAATTAACAAAAACTTTGTTATTACAAAAGCTTTGTTATTAAAACGGATTCCAAAGCATTCAAATTTGTTTCAAAGAAGGATGTCAAGAATCTTGTGTCAAAACAAATTTTTGCTGGATGTAATGCAATTTTATCTTGGTTCGATTTCCAAATTTTGTCTATAAAACGAATTGAAAAAATCCTTGGCAGATTAGCTCTCAAGAGAATTCCTACTCTCAAAACACACTCTCTCCATCCACTCTTCTTCATCTCTCGATGACTGGGAGGAAGACCATTGAAAAAGGGAAGAAGCCTACTACTTCTTCTTCAAACTCCCCTACTCCAATGAGTGCAGATAGTTACTATGGACTCTAGTTTCACACCAGTGGCCAGATCTAAAGCAAAACTTTCTGTTTAAAATCGACCGGAGGTTATCACTCCGTCGAGGCCTTCCGCCTCTTCAACACGGCCATCTGTTGTTACTCCATCGAGACCTATTGTCTCTTCCACTTCAAAGGGACCTTATGTCCCCTCAACTTACTCGGACGCAGTTGTTCCCGTTCATTTTTCTCCAATACCTGAAATCGGGACATATTTCAAAAATTGATATCCTTGCCAGAAGCTCAGGTAGAACCAGAGTATGACGATCCCAAAATTAGTGAGATAGTCAAAAGGGCATATCCATCGGGATTCTTCTTTATTCCAGAAGACCTTCATAAGATCAAGAGATTCTATGAATTTATCCTAGTTGATATAAAGTCGGTTGAAAATACTCATATTCCAAGTCACGATGATCCTCCGAATATCGCGTATTCAAAACTAAAAATATTCAAAGTCATGAATCCGACGTATTGGAATCAAGGTCCATACACGGAGAAGATCCATTCATCTCTTGTAGAGATTATCAAATGGCATAGTTTAATGTCATTTGTAATCAAAACTATGAGCATTTATGTTCATTCAATTTTGGGAGAATGCCCATAAAATCAATTATCCATTTTGGTTCATCAACGGGTGGAATATGTTTGGACTCACTAAAGATATATTTCCTGTCCCGGTACACGAGTCATTCCAGTGCTTCTCTCAAAATATTTTTAAAAATCTATTATCTATTCCTGTTAACCATGAGCTCTAGCGTATACTTTCAAACTCCCTGGATTTTAACTTGGAATTTCCAAGTAAAAGAAAATGAAGATCAAATAAAACAGATATCCAAAACAATAAAAATCAAATGATGGGATAAATACACTTGTACCACGCTGATCTCAAGTTAGTGAAGGTTTGACCATTGGAAAACGATTACCTTCAAGATTTATCAAAGAAGAAGACTTCTGAGTTCTTCAACTCAAAATCTAGACTACTTGCGGCGATAGCCCAGACAACTTCAAAAGCTAATTTCCAAAATCTTCTTCAAGAAGCCGCATCCTTCGGTTCAACATCTTCTCCTTTTACCGTAGAAGAGGATGAAGACACGATGTATGACCTCAATTCCATTTTTGGATTCCCAACCGCCAGGTAAATAAACCCCACCTACAAAAGACTAAATAGTCGTTAAACTATTAAAAAAAGAAAAAATTCAAATGTATGTTTTGTCTTCGTGACAATATTCTCTTTTATTTTCCAACCTTAAATCTCTTCATTTCTTGACAATATTCCCCTCTTTTTATTTTTCAATCCTTATCTCATCTTTATTTCTTTTCTACTTCATTTTTCTTTATTTTGTATATTATGTAAATTACCTCTGGTAAATTACCTATTATCGTAAATTACATAATGTTGTAAAAATCCGCATCTAAGGCAAATCTTATGTAAATTACCTATATGGTTGTATGTATTCTTATATAAAGATTATATGTATTTGTGCTCGGGTATTTATGCGAATACTAAGCTTGCAAATGGTATCAGAGCCTCCAATTTATGGGAGAAGAGAAGAGAAACAATCTTTAAGAGTCAATGTTGAAAGTAGGAAGAGGATAAGAGAAGTTCAAAGGAATTTCTCATATGTGATAGTTGAGTGAATAGCCCTTGTGTTCCAGGTGGTAAGAGGCAGGGAGCACATTAAGTCCGTTACCAAGTTTGGGTGCTTAGTCATATGAAAGACTCCAAAGAATCTTATCAACAACTTGGCATCTTTATTAAAGACATCTAATAAAGAAGAAAATGACAAACGAAGATTGACAATTTGTCAGCCACACAATGAACACTCACATGTGAATTATTAGTCTTTGCGAATTATTAATCTTTTAAATTATTGGTTTGTTTTAAGTCTTTTCTTACTTTTTAGAAACGCAGTCCCCATAGATTTAATCTTACCTAAATCTACTTTCAAATCCAAAGTCT
The DNA here is from genome assembly GCF_002738365.1 of Cucurbita moschata. Lineage (NCBI taxonomy): Eukaryota > Viridiplantae > Streptophyta > Magnoliopsida > Cucurbitales > Cucurbitaceae > Cucurbita > Cucurbita moschata. The sequence continues at coordinate 157,117 of NW_019268621.1, read as the reverse complement.
ATAAAAAGAATTCATTAATGTAAAGAGGGTATGGATGGGCTGAAGTTCTCTCTTGAAAATCAATCGAAAGAAAAGAAAACTATTCTACTAGAAAATTTAAAAATTTCAAACCTATGTTTTGTCTTAGTAACAATATTCTCTTTTATTTTCTCGCCTTAAATCTCTCCATTCCATGACAATATTCTCTCTCCTTTATTTGCTACGTCATTTTTTCTTTATTTTGTTTATTACATGCTCATGAATACAAATATTTCTCCAAGAGTATTACAATCCTCGCAAAAAGGATCAACTATGCTCAAAGAAGCAAATATTGGACAGTCTCCCGTGATGGTTCCAAAAATCCTCTCTTGGGATCAAACAACCAGAAATACGCTATGGAAAATAGAAGATGTCAGTCTTCCCAAAAGAAGAGAATCTCAAAACCCTATCCAAATCATCAAACATGACGACGAAAGCGTTGAAATAAAGTTTAGTGAAGAACCTTCGTCAAATCCAAGAGTAAAAGAATTCCTGAGTTCCAGACTGAGTACATCAGGAGTTTCGAGCTTAATACATGACCCTTAAAAGTAAAGAATGTCAATTACGATAAAAGAAGAGCATAGATCCACTATGAAGATGGCTCAAAATCTCCGACCCATACTGATATGGATACTCAATCTCTCTACGAAAGTCAGCTTAATGACATTAGAACTGATTTCCAAATAGTCAAGGAATTATTAAGAGCAGATTCCATGTCAACTGCCAACTCTTCCAAGAGAAATGCCGTCTTTCAAACCTACAAAGAAGCTGAGCAAAATGAATTGAGAGCTCAGTGGTATTCTCTATGGAAGTCATAGAAGAAAATATACCTTTCTTCGAATGGTTTGAAGAACATATTTGGCATGTACCTTGACGCAAAGAAACTGGAAGACCACCAGAAGAGGCAAGGTATATTCAAAACATTCTCCATTAGAAGAAATTGAATTTGACAACTATTACGATGAAAAGGTAAAAGTCAGTCCCTTCAAAAATATTTCCGAAAGACTGGAAAAGGGTAATCTAACTCTAAAGGATATCAAGATTATCTAGCATAAAAACAATTACTGAAGTTGAATTTGACGCCGGCAACTTCTCCATCGGCTCTGCCTACTACTCATTCGGAGTCACCACTATAAACTCCTCTTGCAAAATATGTTCGATATATTCTTACTTGTGCTCATTTGTATGATAGCAAACTAGTCCACAAGGCGTAGACACCACTCCGTCTCCGCCCCTCTGTTTCTTTCTTTGTCTAAAATTCACCCGCGAGTCCACATTCTCAGTTTCTGCCATCTTCTTCCTTGTTGACTCTGGCAATTTGGAGGAAAATGTCGACGAAAAAACTGGCCGAAGGTTTTTTCGAAAGAAAAAATAGCGGAAGTAAAAGGAGAGAGGGAGAGAAATTTGCTGAAGACTCGAGGGAGAGAGATTTGCTGAAGACTCGATGTTTTATTTCTCTTCAGTTGAATTCTTTAAATAACAAATCTAATTACAAAAATAGAAAAACTAATTACAAAAAATAAAAAAGTGAAGACTTCGCCCAAGTTGGCCAAAAAATGGCAGCTAGAATTATGCTCTTCCATTGGCGTGAATTCAGAAGTTTTGAGACGTCAAAACAACCTAACTGAATAAGGAACATAGCTTTTATTTAACAATCTCCTCATAAAAGCTGTGCTATATATATCTTATTATTTGAACTCCGATCTTTGAGCGTAGTTCTTCAAATTTTACCCGCGCTAGGGACTTGGTGAAAATGTCTCCAAGTTGTTCCTCTTTCCGATGAAATCAATCTTGATGAGCCCTCGATCTGCACATTCTCGAATGTAGTGGAATCTGATTTCTATGTGCTTGCTCCGGTCGTGCAAAATTGGATTTTTGATCAGGGAGATCGTAGCTTTGTTGTCTACATATAGCAATGGTGGATCGCTTTCTCTCCCGATGAGTTCTTCCATTAGTCATGCAAGCCAGACCCCTTGTGTTGCTGCCTGTGGTGATGTATTCTGCTTCACAGGAAGACAAAGCAACTACCTTCTGTTTTGTTGATTGCCAGTAGATCGCACCGCTTGAGAGGAAGTAGATCATTCCGCTGGTGCTCTTACGATCATCAACGTCATCGGTCATGTCACTATCACAGTATCTTACATCCCAGCCTCTACTTCCTCTCCCTGCGCAGTATCTTACATCCCAGCCTCTAGTTCCGGCTACAGAGCGCAGGATGCGCTTGACAGCCACTAGATGCTCCTCCCTAGGTGCTTCCATAAACCTGCTTACATATCCAACAGAATAAGCAAAATCAGGACGAGAGTTTACCAGATAGCGTAGACTCCCGACAATGCTGCGGTAATTGGTAGAGTCGACTGTCCTCGTAGTGCCGACCTTCCTTAGTTGGAGCCGGGCCTCCATTGGCGTCCTTGTAGGATTACTATCCACAAGCATAGTTGTGTCCAGAAGCTTCTTCGCGTATGCACTTTGGCAGATGGAGATGCCGGTAGAGTTCTGTTGTACTTTGATGCCGAGGTAGTAGCTGAGCACGCCGAGATTGCTCATCTTGAAGTTCTTTGACATCTCCTTCTTAAACCTTCCGAGGACTTCCACGTCGCCTCCAGTGATTATGAGGTCATCGACGTACACTCCCACGATCAGTCGCTGCTTGTCATGGCCGTGCGTGTACATGCCATGCTCAGAGGCACAACGCTTGAACTTCAATGACAGTAGGGTACTGTCGAGCTTCGCGTTCCAGGCTCGTGGGGCTTGTTGAAGCCCATAGAGTGCCTTGTGCAGGCACAGTACCTTATTGGGGTTGTCGTTGTCCAGGAAGCCAGGTGGTTGTCGGACGTAGACGGTCTCTTTCAGCTCTCTGTTAAGGAAAGCAGACTTCACATCCATATGGTGAACCTCCCAAGAGTAATGTGCCGCAATTTCCAGCAAGAGACGGATGGATTCTAACCTTGTCACTGGCGCAAATAGGTTTTTGAAGTCCACTCCTTGCTTCTAGACGTAGCCCTTCGCCACAAGACGGGCCTTGTGCTTCACAACTTCTCCTTTTTCGTTGCGCTTCAGTTTGAAGACCCATTTGAGCCCTATGGCTCGGTGTCCCGGCGGCATATCCTCCAGACTCCACGTCTAGTTCTCGGTGATGGATGTCATCTCCTCTTGCATTGTCTTCAGCCAGCACGGGTTCCTTTCTGCTTCGGCGAAGGTGTTCGGTTCATCTGCACTAATGGCATGCATTTCGGCCACTTCTTCGAGCTCGCGCGCTGCCAGTCCAGGTGGTTCACCTCCTCCCACTAGGTCGTCCATCCTCCGGTACCTAGCCTCCAGATCAGCATCGTGATCGGCATCCAACGTCAAATTCGCAGTCTATGGTGTTGCGAATTCCACTAGTTCAGGGGGTGCACCTGTTGACGGCGGTGACGGCTTCTAATGCTGGGCTCCTCCTTCTTCTGGCTCGGTGATGAGATACTCGACCGTAAATTGATTTAGATTATGGTCTGCCTCGATCACGTCATTCCACTGCCAGAAGGTGCTTTCGTCAAAGACGACGTCGTGAGACACGTGAGCTCGCCCCCCTATAGGATCATAGAGTCTATACGCCTTGCTCCCGAGTTCATAGCCGATGAAGACGACCTTCAGCCCCCTGGGATCGAGCTTGGCGAGGTGGGGACGTGTTACCTTCATGTATGCGATGCAGCCGAACACGCAGAAATGATGTACCGCTGGCTTTTTGTTGTACCAGGCTTCATATGACGTCTTCCCATCGAGACTTCGGGTTGGTGACCGATATAGGAGATAGATGGTCGTCGTTACTGCCTCTTCCCAGAATCTCTCAGGCATCCCGGCCATCACCAGCAATGACCTCGCTGTCCCGAGATGGTCTAATTTTGGCACTCCACCACTCCATTCTGTTAGGGGGAGTAGGGCACCGTTAGGTGCCGTTGTATGCCGATCTCGTTGCAGTACTTACTGAAACTTGCCAAGGTGAATTCTCCGCCTCAGTCTGTGCGCAGCACTCACATCTTTTTCTCACATTCGGCCTCCGCTCGCGCTTTAATGTGCTTAACCGCCTCTGCCGCCTCACTCTTTGCTTGCAGCAGGGTCAGCCACATGAAGCGGCTTTTGTCATCGACTAACAGGAGGAAGAGACTCTTACCGCCTGGGGTAACCGACTTGATGGGCCCACAGATATCACCGTGTACAAGCTCCAATGGCTCATCGACGCGGTAGGATGTTCGAGACGGAAAGGGTGTGCGCCTCTGTTTGCCGATGAGGCACCCGTCGCACAGCTTGTTCACGCATTTGATTGCCGGCAAACCATGCACCAACTCCTCTTTCTGTAGCTTTTCTAGAGCAGGAAAGTTTAAGTGCCCGTACCTTGCGTGCCACCTCCAAGATACCTCTTCGGTCTTGGCCGAGAGGCTGACAGGTTGCTCTATCTCTAACTCAAGGATGTAAAGACGGTTTATCGTGCACCGAACCTGCGTGAGCAGCCGTTGTTGATTATCGCAGATTTTGAGTAGTTCGCGCTCGATGGAAATGAAGCAGCCTGTCTCATTGAGTTGACCTAGGCTCACAAGGTTAGCCTTGAGCCTCAGGATGAAGTAGACGTCGGTCAGCTTGCGGTGCTCGCCTCCCTTGCTGATGAACAGGATTGTGTCGCGTGTCACGGTCATACATCTTTGGTCGTGCGGCGTCGTGATCTCGACACGCTCACGACTAGCCTTGAGGGGAATCAAGCCCCATATATATATTTTTTTTCCTGGCTTTGTGGCTTCGTCAGACCTTAGGCGAGGTTTGTCTTCGCCCATCGAACATCGCTTGTGCGGAATCCAAGCTTGTTCGACCACGCATGTCGCCTGTGCATGCATGTTCAATCGTCTGCGACACATCCAACTTGCCTCTACGCTAGGCCAACTCATTCGGCTCAACCTTGCCTCTGCTCAGGCCAAGGTCTCTCAATACAACGTCGCATCTCATCTCGTCATCTCGATCCCCATCGATAGGGTCCATATGTCTTAACACAATCCCGAGTCTCGGGATGTCGTCGGCCATCATAACTCGTTCGGTCATGCCATCGAGAATGGGCCCGCGTGTCGTTCATCTCATCAGGACTTCCCGAACATCCATCCATCCGGGTTCTATCGAGGCATAGGCCCTCCCATGCCCATGCCAAGTCATTTACGGATACCGTACCGGCTAGCGGGTGTATGTAGCAACCTCTAACACGCGGGCTAGGGCGCAATATTAGCACACCCGTGCCGTCCGGTACTGTCCTTCAAAAATCCATTTCAAAGGAAGTCGCCCGAGACACTCGTCTCGGCACGCTCGCCCACACTATGACACACATATAGTACATTTTGAGCCATTTTCATTCTACCAGGTGTAGACATGATTTTGGTGAGGTGTCATACGGTGTCGTGCATTGTCCGATTGACACCAAACTTGAAAATATGGCTGGATGGGCATCTCTTGAGGGACGCCCCTTTGCTTGTTATGGCGTGAGGGTCACAACCTACTCTCTTCATAGTATGGTTGTGACATTCTCCCCACTTAACTTAGTCATCGTCCTCGATGACTTACTCGGGTCACAATCATATTGCAGATTGTGACACCGCGCCCTTCGATCTCGACGATGGAGCCGTTGCTGAATTTCACCGTCCCGCAAATCCCCGAGTCAAGTTCGGAGAACGTAGATCTAGCCCCGGTCATATGATTTGTTTCCCCTGTGTCGAGGATCCATCACCGGTGCTTGTGTTGCTCGTCCCTCTCGCCGATGTGAGCGAATACTCGCTCCTCCTCCAATTGAATTGGCTCCCCAGCTGGTGCCGCCTTTGCTACGCCCAGCTGGAGCTCCTTCTCCGGTTTGACGTCGTCGTCGATTACCTCCACCTCCGTAGATTTGGAATCGAAATTGGGGACGCATGCACTTTACCATGAAGAGAGATGGCTCGTCCTCCTTGGGTTGAGCCACATGGGCCTTTTCAGCCTTCTCCTTCGGCCTTGCCATTGATCGCCCCTTCTTTTGATCCCCATCTTTCCTGCACATGTGCCCGTGGGACTTTCATGGCTTCGCGGCTAGAGGAGGGCCCGTTGCTCTCGCCGGTCTTCTTTTGATCCCCATCTTTCCCGCAAATGTGCCCGTGGGACTTTCATGGCTTCGTGGCTAGAGGAGGGCCCGTTGCTCTCGCCGGTCTTCTTTTGATCCCCATCTTTCTCGCACATGTGCCCGTGGGACTTTCATGGCTTCGCGGCTGGAGGAGGGCCCGTTGCTCTCGCCGGTGTTGTCGCGGAGCTTTAGGCGTGCAAGCCATTCCTCCTCCGTGAGGTAGACGGCCCTCCTTGTCGACAGCTGAAGCGATGCTGTTGGCGAGCCCCGTGATATGCATTGAAAAATCATCGACAGATTCGCTGTGCTTAAAGCGGATCTCCAAGAGCCTGCCCGAGATGGACCCCACGATGTGTGTGTTTTCACACTTTGCATTTTCTTCTACTCAAACCTGAGACCTATGTGTTGTTAGGTCGACGCTCTAACCACTTGAGCTATTCAACTTGACTGTTGATAAGATTGGCTCTTCTGTAATGATATACCACAGATCGCTTCAACCAGGCTCTGATACCACTTGTTGACTCTGGTAATTCGGAGGAAAATGTCGACGAAAAAACTGGCCAAATATTTATTCGAAAGAAAAAATAGCAGAAGTAAAAGGAGAGAGGGAGAGAGATGTGCTGAAGACTCGATGTTTTATTTCTCTTCCGTTGAATTCTTTAAATAACAAATCTAATTACAAAAATAGAAAAACTAATTACAAAAAGTAGAAAAGTGGGCGAAGATTTCGCCCAAGTTGGCCAAAAAATGGCAGCTAGAATTACGCTCTTCCATTGGCGTGAATTCAGAAGTTTTGAGACGTCCAAACAACCTAACTGAATAAGGAACATAGCTTTTATTTAACATTTCTCTCATGTTCCTATCTTCTTTATAGTCATCATCGAACCCTCTCTCTCCATTCTCCTTCTTCCTCTGGGTTCCCCCCTCCTACTTCGTGGGTTAGATATATTCTCGCCGGCAGCATCACTGCTGAGCGACGATCCCTGTGCAGTTTTCGATGGCCAAGAAAGTGTTTCTCTACGTCTCCTCCGAACCAGGTTGCTGGCATCTTCACAAAAAGTGTTTCTCGACCTCTCTTTGAATTTTACGTTTTAAGCTTCACGTTTGTTCAAATCTGACACTCAGCTTACCGAGGGGGGGGTGTTAAGAATATTTAGTACTTAACTATAGTTTATCATATATATCATATTTGATCTTTTATTGTAGGCAAATATCTATATATTTTCCATCCATTATGGCTTACCTTTCCATTTATTACTATTTCCATATCGTAGTAATTTATTTGAATATAAATAGAAAACTTTCACACCGTTTAGGTGGGGTTGTTTCAACAAATATTCTCAATCCTTATTAATTGAATTCCCTCTGCGGCACAAAATGTTTTGAATTCTGACCTGTCGTACTCTCCTCCATTATCATACCTCAAGCATTTGATCTTCAAGCCGATCTGATTTTCAACTCCAACTTTTCAATTCTTGAAGGTGGCAAACACATCTGCTTGTGTTTCTAGAAATAAATTCATACCTTTTTGTTGAAATCATTGATCAAAGTGATGTAGAACTTTGATCCTCCAAGTGATGTAACTGAAGATGGTCTCCAATCGTCTGTATGGACCATTTCCAATGAAACTTTCTTCAATTCTCTGGGAGTCTTTGTGAAGCTAACTTGTTTCTGTTTGCTCATAACGTAATGCTCACAAAGACTCATATCAACAGATTTCAGACCTTCCAAAACTTCTTTCGCATCCAGCATCTTCATTTCTTTGATGGTCATATGCATAGACTTGAATTTGAAACACTCTCAGCAACAGCAGCCAAGTTCATACACCCTATAGAGGTGTATAAGATTCTAGATTTTGTGCCATGTGCTACCACCATAACACCCTTTCAAATCTTCCACGAACTCTTCCGAAACTCTGTTGCATAACCTGTGTTATCCAACTGATCAAAAGAGATCAGGTTCTTCTTGAGACCAGGAATGTATCTTACATCTTTTAATGGCTACAGATTTCCTGCTGGAGTTTTTATGCATACATCCCCTTTTTCTTCAATCTCTAAATTTTTGTTGTCGGCAAGATACACCTTCTTGAAATTTCCAGACTTGAAATCCTGAAATAGTTCTTTATTTGGAGATGACTGACAAGATACACCTGAATCCAAAATTCAGGATTCAATCGAACTGTCCATGCTAAGCATTAGTGCATCCCTAATATTTTTTGGGGAATTTATAGAATCATTGTCCTCTTCTGATTTGTGATTCTGCTTCCTCTTTAGTTATGTACAATCTATTCGAAAGCGATTATTTTCTCCACAACTCCAACATGTAACGTTTGGTCTATTTGAAAAAATTTCACGGTTATTTGATTTTGATTGACCTTTGTTTAAGCCCTTCGATTTACTTCTTCCCCTTTGGCCAACACTAAGAGCACTACCAGATGAATCTCCAATTTCTAGTTTGCGAATACTTTCGCTGAGAACTACATCTCAAATTTTATCGAACTTCAGTTTCTTAGATCCTCGTAGTCGACGGTTCATAGCTAACGATTTTTCGTACATATTCGACAATTACTTTCAACGGATCTGGCGTTGTCTTCTCCTTGATGATGTTAAAAGTCACGTTTCTAGACAGCGTCAACCGGATCAACCTTAAGGCCTGATGATCCTTGAGCTTCCACTGATCTATGGTCATAGTATCTGGCTTCATCCCCAACAGGGGTTCGTGAAGATCTTTCTGGTACAGATAATCTTCAATCTGCATCTTCTAAAAACCGAAATCACATCAAACTTCTCAATTTCAATCTTTGAACTTTTTATCTTCTCAATTCCATTTGTTAGGATCGCACAATAACGCACACACTCGATCAAGATGAACCCCAAAGAAAAGGAGACAGAAAATTCAAGGAGGAATATTGGCTAAAGATTTTATTGATGACTTCAGTTACGTAGACTGGAGAGAATACAAGGAATTAAAAAAAAAACATTTGGGAAGCACGTGAGGTATATATACGGTTTCATTTTACTAAATATAGCTTTACCAAATCTTTACGAAATATCTCTCATATATATCTCTATCAGATCTTTACTCAATACCTACCATATATATCTCTACTAGAACTTTACTAAAAATAGACCGCCCAACCGGACTAAAATATATGTAGCATGATATGAGTTCCATGTTGAGGTCTAATAGTTAAATTGGATATTGGAGCATGAGTATAGGACGAAGAAAGCTCGAAAGAAAACTGTTGTAGAATCATCGATAGAGCAATTTTGGCCTCAATTATGGAAAAGTTTTGTCCGATGCATATGTGAGGACCCCATCCAAACGGGAAGAACCCAACTTGATTTTGTGTCGCTTTTGAAACTCCCTCAACAAATCTATCGGGATTAAACTCATTTGAATCATCACCCCATAGTTTTTTATCACGACGGATAAGAACAATTGGAAAACTCAGCATCACACCAGTTGGTAAAGTCAAGTTTTCAAGTTTTGTTTCGTTTTGAACAAGACAAGTAAGTAACCCTGCTGGTGGGTATAATCTCAGGACTTCGTTCAATATCATCGTAACCTAAATGTTGAGAATAACATAAAGTTTAACCAATGAAATAAAAAAAAATGAAAATACATAGAATAGAGTGTTACAATTTTTAGGCGATTTAAACCATCAAAATCTAGTTTGTTGTTACCAAAGACTCGTAGGACCTCTTCTCTAGCTAGATCTTGCCATTTTGTGTATGAGCTCAATAAAACCATTGTCCAAACTAGTAGCATTGCTGTGGTTTCTTGGCCAGCAAGGTAAAAAACTCTACATTCTTCTACTATGTCTTCGATACTCATTCCGACATCGTTGTTTTCGTGCTCTCGAATTTCTTTCAAATTTGATTGTAAGAGGATGCTTAATAGATCAGCATGCATAGCTTTACTTGCCATCATAGCCCTATGCCTTTTGTTGATAACGCCCAAGAGCAACGTTTTTAATTCTTTGCTCATCTTTTTCATTCTATTGTTTGACTTTGTTGGTACAAACCTGCTCAAACATTATGATGAGATGTTATACGAAATTTCATAAATATTGCTCGTGTGAGATCCCACATCGATTGGAGAGAAGAACGAATGTCGGCAAGGCCTTTGGCACCAAAGGAGTAGATTGTGAGATCACATATTGATTTGAGAGGGGAATGAAACATTCTTTTATAAGAGTGTGGAAACCTCTCCCTAGCATACGTGAGTAACCCAAAAGGGAAAGCCCATAGAGGACAATATCTGCTACCGGTGGGCTTGGGTTGTTACAAATGGTATTAGAGCCAGACCCCAGACCGTGTGCCAGCGAGAACACTGAGCCCTGAAGGAGGGTGGACATCGAGTGGTGTGTCAATGAGGATGCTGGCCACCGAAGGGAGGGGATGGATTGTGAGATCCCACATCAATTGGAGAGAGGAACGAGTGTTAGCGAGAACGTTGGACCTCGAAGAGGGTGAATTGTGAGATTCCACATCTATTGGAGAGAGGAACGAGTGTTAGCGAGAACGTTGGACCTCGAAGAGGGTGAATTGTGAGATTCCACATCTATTGAAGAGAGGAACGAGTGCCAGCGAGGACACTGGGTACCGAATGAGGTGGATTGTGAGATTCCACGTCTATTGGAGAGAGAAACAAGTGACAGTAAGAACGCTGGCCTCAAAGACGGGTAGATTGTAAGATCCCACATCAGTTGGAGAGGGAAACAAAACATTCTTCCTAAGGGTGTGGAAACCTCTCCCTAACAAGACACGTTTTAAAAACTTTGAGGAGAAACCCGAAAAGGAAAATCTAAAGAGGACTCATGTTCACCTCTAATTGGATGATGTATTTAAGCCATAAATAAAGAAAATTGTACACATATGAGAAAGAAAAATTGTACAAAAAAAAACAATAAATAAGAATCTATAAATTGAATTGTACTAAAAACATTTTAGAGAAATTTTGAGTTCACCTCCATCCGGGTATGTAAACACCAAAAAAACTCAGGGATGAAGCCCACAATATGTTTATTTTCGCGCTTTGCATTTTCTTCTACTCAAACTTGAAACCTGTGCGTTGTTAGGTCGACGCTCTAACCACTTAAGCTATTCAACTTGACGGTTGATAAGGTTGGCTCCTCCGCAATGATATACCACCGATGGCTTCAACCATACCACTTGTTGTTTTTAGATAATCGGCCAGGGAAATCCTTTTCTTTTCGGTGAGAGGAAATTGTTGAGGGGAAGTTGTTGGATGAAAATAAAACGGGTAAAATAAGAGAGAGAGAATTGCTCAAATTTTGACTGTGCTTAAAATGAGATGGATAAATCTTCGGAACAGATTTAACTATTTAAATATAATTTATCCTTAACTAAATTTGTGCCCCTTCCTACAAAATTGCCCGTCTAAAACTTCGGTAATTCATTCGACGTGTTTGTCAAATGGTCAAATAGAGGTATTCAATCAAGTAATGAAATCGTGTGAATCTAAATAAGGAAAAATTTAGGTTTTATCTAACAATTCTTCTTTCCAACTTATGTGGGATCTCACAAATAGACGCGTCTATAAGAGGGTGAAAATCTCTCCCTAGCAGATACATTTTAAAAATCTTGAAGGAAATTCTGAAAGAGAAAGCCCAAAGAGGACAATATCTAGTAACGGTGGGTTTGGGCTGTCTTGAAGGAAATTCTGAAAGAGAAAGCCCAAAGAGGACAATATCTAGTAACGGTGGGTTTGGGCTGTTACAACTGGTATCAGAGCTAGACACTAGGTAGTGTGCCAGTGAGGAAAGAGGAATGAGTGCCAGCGAGGACGCTGAGCCCTATAGATAAGAGGGTGAAAATCTCTCCCTAGCAGATACATTTTAAAAACCTTGAAGGAAATTCTGAAAGAGAAAGCCCAAAGAGGACAATATCTAGTAACGGTGGGTTTGGGCTGTTACAACTGGTATCAGAGCTAGACACTAGGTAGTGTGCCAGTGAGGAAAGAGGAATGAGTGTCAGCGAGGACGCTGAGCCCTATAGGGGAGTGGATTGTGAGATTCCACATCAGTTGGAAAGAGAAATGAAGCATTAAGAGTGTGGAAACATCGCCCTAGCAGACACATTTTAAAATTGTGAGGCTGATGGTGATATGTAACGGTCCAAAACAGACAATATCAACTAGTGGTGGACTTGAGCTGTTACAAGTCGTATCGACACCAACAATTGTACACAATTAAACTTATAAATGCTAATTATGAGTTTATATATTCAAGGCAAGTTTTGATACTAATTACAAGAAGAAAGCATACCTTCAAGTGTTTGAAATGAAAGGCTGGATTGATTATCTTTCTATGCTTAACCCATTTGGGTCCTTCATGATTAGCAAGTCCATCGAAAAGCAACCTGGCAAGAGGGTTGATAGACGGCTTTTAACATCATGCATTAAAGAAAGTGCAGCTTTGAGTTGATCAGGGTCCATGATGTGCACTCTTGGATATGGTCCAATCCACATGAATGAATTCTTTCCTATATTTAATACAAACAACAAACAAACACTTACAGAATAATTAAACACCTATTTGATAAAAACAAACAAACACGACATACCATATTTGTGGATGGTATGATTAAACTTACCATAATTAAACTTACCATATTTGTGGATGGTATGATTTATGGAGGGGATGACACGTGGAGCAATATCATGGGAGAAGGTCATGGGGCTGGATATGGCCTGCTCCCTCATGGCGGCTATGTCCTTCATGTCGCCGGAGAGAAGCCGGTAAGGATTCCCGGCGAAGTCTTGGTTTCTGAGGGACCTCTCAAGCTTCTTGGGCCTCAGCCAAATCCAGTTCAAAAATCTCCATCCCCATACGGCTAAACACACCACAGCCACCGCCAAAATGGAGTCCCTAATACTCGCCAATATCTCCATCTAAATTGAGAGAGATTTCTGAATTTTGTGCTTAGCGATGGAAGGAGGACCTATGTTTGCTAATTTATAACTAAACAAATTTGATTCGTGAAATTACCACTTAATCCAATTAAGTCGAGTTTGCTTGCCAGCCATGAGCTTGCCTGCCATCGAGACTAGTCGTGTAAGAGGAGACTTTTCTTGCATCTGATAGGGAGAGTTTTCCACACCCTTATGATGGGTGTTTCCTTCTCCTTCCCAACCGATGTGGAATCTCACACTACACCCCCCTTCGGGGCACAGATCCACGCTTGCACTCGTTTCTTTCTTCAATGGATGTGGGACCCCTACTAAATCCACCCTTCTTTGGGGCTCAACCTCTTTGGTGGTAAATCGCCCGATGTCTTGCTCTGATATCATTTGTAATGGTCCAAACCCACCCCTAGTAGACATTGTATCTTTGGAATTTCTCTTTTCGGCTTTCCCTCAAGGTTTTTAAAACACGTTTGGCACGGAGAGGTTTTCACACCCTTTAGAGAGTATTTCGCTCTCCACTTCAACAGATTTGGGATCTCACACTAGTCATATATAGCTTATCACTTCTTTTTAAGAATAATTATTTTTTAAATATTTTTAAATATAATAAATTGAGAGTAGGAAGGTTTTAAATAAATTTAGGGGAAGAAATACCTCTTAAGTTACTATTAAATATGCTCACGTGATATTTGCTTGCTTTTTCTAAAGAGATTTTTTTAATAAATTATCTTGTCCTTTTATATTTATGATTAAATTATTTTTATTATTAATGCTAATTGACAATTAAAATTAAATTACGCACACTACATAATTATTTTTTGACATAATTTTAAACATCAATTAATGAGGCTATAAATAGAATCAATTCAAAATCCAGTTAGACCAGCTTGCGTGAACATCTTTTGTAGAGAATTCAATTACATATTAGATTTAGGTATCTTGTTTGGTGGTTGTAATCACGTTATCAATAGATTTAGAAAGAAGATAAGGATAAAAGTCCGTGTGGTCTACTTTTATTGTGAGCTTCTCTGGGATCGTTAGAGAAATTTTGTAACGATCCTAAATTTTGTTTATAACCTAAGGTCGTTACTATATACGTATTATGATCATTTAATGTGAAAATACTTCATTCAAACTTTATAATAAAAACATAACCTTTTTCTTACCTGTCATTTCTAAAACCCTTAAATAAAATAATGCACGTTGAAATAAACAAGAAATAACATGAAGTAAGTTCCTTATAGTATGAAAATGCAACTAACCTATACTAAACTATAATCTAATAATTCAAATTATGAAACTACCCTAAGCATGGATCATGGTCTCCTAGTTGCGATGCCACCGTCAACCGAGGGGAGCTTTATCTTTACCTGAAAATGAGAGTAGCACATGGCTGGAATATTTTAAAAAATACTCAATAAGTGACCCCCGGTCGGAATTAAATGCAAGCACATATAATTTCATGAATGAGACCTACATAACAGTGTATTTTCCTATGGCGGCTATCCTAAATGGGCAATTTGAATGTGTACTTTTCCTACACATAGTCCACACGTGCAAGCATGGACCCACCAGTCTGTTTGCATACCTCCTGGGCCCCTTTATGGTTGAGCGAGCATTCTCTGGTAGTTGTTGATGGCCGACACCCGTTAAGAATAACAACCTTCACAGTTGCATTATGATAAACATAAAGATCGTTCCCCTGCCTTGTAGCATACGCATTCGTTCTATCGTGAAGGAGAAGGGGTATCCCTCGATGCAGGAGCACACAATAATGCATGAGGTCCCAACATTTTTCCATTTTCTTTATCATATAATACAATCCCGTTAGCGTTTCCTTCGTATCATATCATTTTTCATATTGTTTATCATATCTTTCATGCGTATGTCAGGGTTGTATTTCATGTAACTCATATCATTCATATCACACATATGTCATATCATAACATTTTCATGCTTTCAGATATAACAATCCACATCATGCACATATCATATCATATCATGTATCATAATATTCGCATAGCATATCTCGAACATGTCGTCAACATATCATATTATAAACATATCAATTCATCAAATACAACATAACATTCACATATCATAATATATACATATCATTTCATAAAAGTTTGCATATACAAGCATATAACACATGTGGAGCCACAAACACATGTCATCATACAACACAAAATTATAACCGAATGATGGTAGGGCCACTTGCTTGGTTGGCCTTAGCTGACGTTTTCCCTAATTCGAGTACATTCATTTCCGTTCCTCGAAATTACTCCAATCATTGTCGGTCATCATTTTCTACTAAAATATTCATCCCATTTCGTTAGTAATCTTAGAATTCTTAACTCAGTGGAACTTAAATCAAGAAATTTACCCTTACGGGCCTTATTTGCCTTAAACAAGCTCAAATTCAACTTCAAGATGGTCGAAACTATGGAAATTAGCTATTTTCCCCTTTAATGAGTCGAAGGAGCGAATTTTGAGCCGTAGAGTCGAGCCGAGCCATTTAAGCCGACTTAGCTGAGGAAGTGTTGTACTGAAGGTGTGCCATGTGGTGCAATTAAAGTTTGATGCGACTGTTGGCGACTTCAGGTCGAGGTGCGAGTCGTTATGCGTATGCAGGTTGTAGATTGCGGCGCAGTACTGGGCTGTTGTAGGTGTGGGCTAATGCATGGGCCGTAGCAAGTTGCGCCTCGGGTACTCGGGTGTTGATCGGGCTGTAGGCGCACGGTTGTGGCTGAGGTGCTGCAAGTGATTGGTTTGGGTCTAGGTAGAATAGTGTCAGTAACGGGTTGCAGTTGGGTAACAAATGTAGGTTTGACCCAAAGTCCATGGACTTCGTCTTCTCTACTCATTTCCCTCGAGTTTTTCAATTAGTTTTCTCTCTCCTCTGAAACCACGCTCTGACGTTCGTTTCTTGCCATTTTCCCTTTGGTTGTTTGTCACTGACCCTTCTTCTTTGCTTCCCACGAAGTGTTTCTGGTTGTATGCACCTATTATGTGCAGATCTATAAGATTCTAAAATCTGAAACTCAAACCTTTTTTCCGACAACGAATCACATTGTGAAGGCGTGAGAGCTTACCTCCTATGTACGTGCAGTCGTCGGTGATCCCTTTCACAGTGTGAGTTGGTTGTTTCGACACTAGATCTACGAGATTATCGTTGTCGGAGTATTCTCAACAATCACTCACTCTCCCTCTCTCGTTTTCTCTCTGTGTTTTTCCTTTCTACTTTGCAGGTGGGTTCTGTGACGATGACAGGATTCTTGTGGGTTCACTTGAAGCAGTGTGGTCGTCGGGTAGGGTGTAGCTGAGAGGGGTGTGTTAGATAAATTCCTACCGAGTGAATGTGATCCCTAACTTTTAGTTAACAATTTTTTTAGGTAACTATTTTTACGTTAAACCCACACAATTAAAGTAAGTGGGAAGTACAGGTCGAGTGGAAGAGCGTTAGTTAAGTTGCCATTTACTTTTCCTATTAGGATAATTTGTTATTTAAATATCCCACTGAATGACGAATGAAATCATCGAGTCTTCAGCAAATCTCTCTCTCTCTCTCCTTTTACTTTCCATTATTTTTTCTTCGAAGAAATTTTTCTTCAGCCGATTTTTTTTCGTCGACGTTTTCCTCCCAATCGCCAGAAGTCAACAAGTGTTATCAGAGCCTGATTTAAGCCATCGATGGTATATCATTGTGGAGGAGCCAACTTTATTAACAATCAAGTTGAATAGCTCAAGTGGTTAGAGCGTCGACCTAACAACACACAGGTCATAGGTTTGAGTAGAAGAAAATGCAAAGCGCGGAAAATACACAAATCGTGGGGTCTATCTCAGGCAGGCTCACTCACTCCTCCACTCTGCAGTCGTGTGCCTACATCGCCAAAAAGAGGCCGACGCCCGATGACGGACGTCGAGTTGTCATTGAGCGAGTAATCAGGGAGACAACGACTGCCACCGTTCAGTACCCGATGCTGACAAGGTCCAACTACACAACAAGTGGGCCTTCTTGATGCACGTCAACCTTACAGGTGCAAGGGGTAGCAGAAACGATCAAGTACCGGGAGGATCGGGGTTGGTGTTCTCGCCGCCATATTACCAGTCTGTGCTCTTGGAGATCCGTTTTAAGGACGGCAAATCCATCGATGACTTTTCAATGTGGATCACGGGGCTTGCCAACAGCATCACCACTCTCGGTGGGAGCATCATCGAGACAGAAATTGTGAAGAAGATGTTGCATGTCGTCCCCGATCACCTCGAGCAAGTCGCGATTGCAATCGAGACATTACTTGACGTGAACGACCTAACGGTAAAAGAGGTGACCGGAAGACTACGTAACGTCAAGCAGCGGAAGAAGAATGCCGCTTCAGCTGTCAACAGGGAGGGTCATCGATGACTTTCCAATGCGGATCACGGGGCTTGCCAACAGCATCACCACTCTCGGTGGGAGCATCATCGAGGAAGAAATCGTGAAGAAGATGTTGCATGTCGTCCCCGATCACCTCGAGCAAGTCGCGATTGCAATCGAGACATGACTTGACGTGAACGACCTAACGGTGGAAGAGGTGACCAGAAGACTGCGTAACGTCCAGCAGCGGAAGAAGAATGTCGCTTCAACTGTCGACCAGGAGGGTCATCGATGACTTTTCAATGCGGATCACGGGGCTTGCCAACAGCATCACCACTTTCGGTGGGAGCATCATCGAGACAGAAATCATGAAGAAGATGTTGCATGTCATCCTCGATCACCTCGAGCAAGTCGCGATTGCAATCGAGGCATTACTCAGTGGAAGAGGTGACCGGAAGACTGCATAACATCCAGCAGCAGAAGAAGAATGTCGCTTCAACTGTCGACAAGGATGATCGTCTACCCCTCACAAAGGAGGAATGGCTTGCACGCCTAAAACTTCGCGACAACACTGACGAGAGCAATGGGTCCTCCAGCCGCAAAGGCGGTAAGAAGCCATGGAAATCTCGCGGGTGTATGCGCAGAAAGAGGCAGATCAAAAGGAGTCGACTGACGACGGTCCAAAGCCTAAAATTCTGCGACAACACTGACGAGAGCAACAGGTCCTCCAGCCGCAAAGGCGGTAAGAAGCCATGGAAATCTCGCAGGTGCATGTGCGGAAAAGAGGCAGATCAAAAGAAGGAGTCGACTGACGACAGGTCCAATCCAGTGCTCGTACTGTGGGAAGAATTGTGGAAGCAAGCTCAGGAACAAGGAGACGGCCGAGAAGGCTCATGTGGCTCAATCCGAGGAGGACGAGCTGGCTCTTTTCATGATGAGTGCATCAGTCATACCCCCTAATCCAATTCCAAATCTAAGGAGGTAATCGGCGATGGTGTAGCTGCTTCAATGAGCCTCGAACCTGAGGAAGAGCTCCAGCTGGGCGTAACAAATGCCTCGTCTGCGTTCTCCAAGCTCGACTCGGGGATTCGCGGGATGGTTAAGTTCGGTGATGGCTCCGTCGTCGAGATCGAAGGGCGCGGCACCATCCTGTTCATCGGCATGGGAGGCGAGCACCACAAGCTGACTGGCGTCTACTTCATCCCGATGCTAAAGGCTAACCTTGTGAGCCTGGGTCAACTCGATGAGGCCGGCTGCCACATTTTCATCGAGCACGGCTACTCGAGATCCGCGATGATCGACGACGACTGCTCACACAAGTTCGGTGCACGAAAATCGCCTTTACATCCTTGAGTTAGAGATAGAGCAACCAGCCAGCCTCTCGGCCAGGACCAAAGAAGTATCTTAGAGGTGGCACGCAAGGTACGGACACCTAAACTTTCCTACCCTACAAAAATTACATAAGGAGAAGATGGTGCACGGTTTGCCGGGAATCAAACACGTGAACAGGCTATGCGACGGGGTCTCATCAGCAAGCAGAGACGCACCCCCTTTCCGTCTCAGGCATCCAACCGCGCTAGTGAGCCATTGGAGCTCATGCACGGTGATATTGATGGTGTTAATATAACACATGCGGAAGCAATTTGGATCTTAGGCACTTTTAGAACATCAATTATTGTAAATAACTAGCATGTTCATAAGTATTAAAACTTAATGAGTTTAAATACTAACCTTTTGTAGTTCAAACTCCTTTTGCCTTACGAACCGGTTTCGAACCACCACTAGTGTCTTCTCCACTATCCTCCGGCCTTAGAACGGGATTGTGGAATCCGGTGAGTGACTAAACTTGGGAGGGATTTTGTATATGTGAAAGAGAGTGTTTGTGAGAGGTTTTTCTCAAGGTTTTTCATCAAGATGAAGAATCTCTTCCAAGTATCATGATCACTCTATTTAAAGAGTCAAGTTTGCATGTTCATGCAAACTTGAGATCACCAAATTTTGACACTTAAAATTCCACTCAAATGTTTGGGATTACGTGGCAAGCATGCATGTTTGAGTTAACCAAATTTTGACACCTCAAAATTCCACTAACATGGATTTTTCCATTAGATGAAAGTCAACATTTTGACTTTCTTCATTTTAATTCAACAATTAATTTGAATAATGAATTTCAAATTAAAGTAACATTAAATGATTAATTAAACTATTTAATTAATATTTAATATTAATTCAAATGCCAATCCCAATAAATTCCAACACTTAATTGATTAAGATATTTAAATCTTATTTAAATATCTCAGATTCTCTCTTTTCGTTTAATTCGTAAGTAAAACAAAATTGCGGTTAAATATATCGTATATATGTAACGCATATTCCCTAATTTGAATTCGAACACTTCGAACTCACTCGTCACACTATTCTATGGTTTAGTCCGATATGAGCTAGCAGAGGGACCTAATGGACCTATAGATCATGGGCTCCAACGATCCAAGATTAACCGATTAAACTCATTAACCTGGTTAACCAACATTCGTTAACTACTAGGACACTCCACTATAGCCTAGTAGTTGCACTCCCCTCACTATAGATATATTTCTGATCATCTGATATAACCATGATTAGTAAGTCGATCCTTCACAGGTTGTTCGTAACTAGAGCTGGGTCAATTTACCGTTTTACCCCTGAAGTTACTTCTTGTTCCTTATGTCTCACTGATTCTCTAATGAACAATTGGTTTGTGGTCCAACCAGTAAACCGAATCCCTCTCAGGCCAATGAGAGGGTGGGGCCCCTTGTTCAAGACCTGGAGTCAGTGCTTAAGGGAACTACCTTTCTTCTATCCCTAAAAGTTAGGAGTGAATTCCGTCTTGCACCCCACGTCCCCAGCCATTCACCCAGTCTTACCCTTGAAATGGGAGGCCTGTTCAGTCGGCGAACTAGAGCCACTCTCACCCATGCAAATCTAAGGATAATTCCGAATAAACAGGAGTTCATGGTTAGCTCAGGATTAAAACCGAGTTACCTAGGTTATCGAATGAAAAGAAAATCAGTCTCAACAGTAAACGACTTTATAAAGTGAGAGTGGTTTTCTTCATGGTCCGATCTTATGCAATACTCATTGCATAGGACGCCCCCACTCACATGTCTCTACATGCACAATTTAGTGATCACATTGTTTATATCATATACAAAAGTGGGCCGCATCCATAGTGTCCCCAGAATAAGGTACTCAGCCTTATCCTTATACTATAGATCATTTTGACTATATACTTGAACTTGATCCACTCTTATGTCTCTACATATAGTTCAAGTAATCATACTATAGCCAGAGTGTTCTTAGTTTATTGGATTTAGAATAATGATCGTAAAGTTCACTTTATTCAATAACAATTTTTATTGAATAAACATCAATAATAACTTTATTAAAAATAGAATATATCTTTGTTTACAAACTATGAGTTTTAGGACATAAAACCCAACAGATATCTGTTGGCCCATCAAGCCGGGGACCCCAGGCGGCAAGACTCTCTTCCTCCTGCTGGTCGATGACAAAAGCCGCTTCATGTGGTTGATCCTGCAACAAGCGAAAAGTGAGGCAGCAGAGAGGTAATTAAGCACATTCAATCACGAGCGGAGGCCGAATGCGGGAAGAAGATGCGAGTGCTGCACACGAACTGAGGTAGAGAATTCATCTCGATGAGCTTTGGTAAGTACTGCGACGAGCTCAGTATGCAGCAGCACCTAATGGTGCCCTACTCCGCTCAGCAGAATGGGGTGGTGGAACGCCAAAATCAAACCATCATCGGGGCAGCAAGGTCATTACAGATGACGGCCGGGATGTCCAGGAGGTTCTGGGGAGAGGCAGTAATGACAGCCGTCTACCTCCTCAATCGGTCGCCAACGCGAAGCCTCGACGGAAAGACACCACACGAGGCCTGGTACAACAAGAAGCCAGCGGTACGTCATCTCCGAGTGTTCGGCTGCATCACATACATGAAGGACGCGCATCCCCACCTCGCCAAGCTCAATCCCAGGGGGCTGATGGTCGTTTTCATCGGCTATGAACCTGGAAGCAAGGTGTACAGGTTCTATGATCCCGCAGAGGGGCAAGCTCACGTGTCGCGCGACGTCATCTTTGATGAGACCACCTTTTGGCAGTGGAACGACGTAACCAAGGCAGATCAAAACCCAAATCAATTCACGGTGGAGTACCTCGTCACCGAGCCGGGAGAAGGAGAAGCACAACATCGGGAATCATCACCGCCGCTAGCAGCTGCACCGAACACGCCTATGCCAACCCCAACCATAACTCCAGCTACAACTCTGAAACCAGTGGAGTTCGCAACACCACATTCTGCGAATTCGACGCTAGATGCCGATCACGATGATGGTCTGGTGGCCAAGTACCAGAAGATGGAAGACCTACTGGGAAGAGGTGAACCACCTGGACTGGCGGTGCCAACTCGAAGAAGAGGTGGGCGAACAAGACGTGGAGTCTGGAGGACATGCCGCTAGGGACACCGAGCCATAGCTCGAATCGGAGTTCAAACAAAATAAGGTAGATATACGACAGGGCTTTAGGAGGAGATTGTTAGATAAATCCCTACCGAGTGATAGTGATCCCTAACTTTTAGTTAACCATTTTTTAGGTAACTATTTTTACGTTAAACCCACACAATCAATTAAAGTAAATGGGAAGTACATATCGAGTCGAAGACCATTAGTTAAGTTGCCATTTACTTTTACGGATAATTTATTATTTAAATATCTGAACTGAATGACAAATGAAATCATCGAGTCTTCAGAAAATCTCTCTCTCTCCTTTTACTTTTGTTATTGTTTCTTCAAAGAAATTTTCCTTTGGCCGGTTTTTTTTCCGTCAACGTTTTCCTCCCAATGGCCAGAAGTCAACAGGGTACAAGAATTTCGGCGCCTCGCCAAAATTTTCGCGCATTTTCTGGCGACCTGATGTTTTTTTTATATGTGGTCGTAACAAAATTCTACAACTTTTTTTATTTGACATTTCTCTAGTTTGTTGAATTAAATGTATCTCCACTTGATTTCATCATGTATTGCCATAATATCTTGGACTAATTTTTTTATTATGCTGATTTTATTATTATTATTATTATTATTATTATTTAATAAGAGTTAAGGTTATAATAATAATAATTAAATAATTGTGTAGGCAATTTTGGGTGAGTCGTTGGAACCGCCAGAACCCCAACCACGCCCCACTCTCCATTTGATTCTCAGGCCGCCTCCTTTCGGTTGCAACAACATAGAACTTCTCCCCCATTTGACTTCGAGCTCCCCCATTCCTGATAGAGAAGATGGTGTAAACCTCCTTTAGAATCTTGTCAGCGCATAGTCAATCCTACACTTCGAGTTGCAAACCAGTATCGTTGAAGTTGGTTGAAAGATCAACGACGTCAAGAATTCAATACTATATAGGAACCATCGTTGTCACGAGTCATCAGAGGAGATAATTGGAACCAAAGGATGACTAGACTGCGCGTGGATTTCCATTTGAAAAAGAGACCGGTGAAAAAAAATAAACAAGGAAAACCAATTTCTAACAGTCGAGCAGAGAAAAAGAAACTCATAAGTACTCAGACGCACAACCCACAAGCTCTTTACGCTTCAAGTCTAGGCTAACCAAGTAAGTAGTTTTACTATTGGTTTGGTTAGATGACTTGTTTGCTATATGAATGACTCGTGTGCTGTGACCCCCTAATTATGTCATGTTTTGGTATTATTTGACGTGTGCTATGTTATGTCTATGCTACGATATATGTTATATCATGATACAAGTTATTATATGTTATAAGTTATACTATAATATGATTATGTATGTTATTGAACTATGTTGTGTTATCAATGTCATGCTATATAAACTTTGTTAATATGTTCGCTCTATGCCTATGAGACATAAGAAAGCCAGGTATGTTAATCATGAAAGATATGATGACAAGTATTATGGATGTATGTCTTATAGGAATGCTATATCAAGAAAAGAATGGAGTATGACTTTCATCATAAGTACATGTCATACATTACGATATCATGTACACTGTGATAATATACGCACTCCTTTTGCTTCGTGACTTCACACACGCACACACGCGCGCGCGCACACACACACTATGTTCTTTGAGGTAGGATTCTCCACAGATTCTGTGAAGGAACTTGGCAGAAGTTTGGACCAGAAAATAGAACCCCGAGAGTTCGTCCAAGAATCGTAAGAGGAAGCAATGAACCTACTTTGAACACTCATAACTCTTGTCACTGTTTAGTGTTTAAATTTAAGAAAAATATCATGATGTAGTCAAATCTACGATTTACAACTTTGCTAAAGAAACCAAGTTGATTTGAGTTCAAAATAAAAAAGATACAAAAATTTAAAACTCAAAGAAAAAAAACCTAATCGGATCTATGTTATGACGGTTAGAAGGAGAGATGAAGTTTTGGCGTGCCACGTGTCAATCGACGAGAGGAATTATGCGTGCTATCAGAAGGAAGACACCCGTCGAGTGCTGAGTAGAACGATGCATCAAGCGTGGCGTGGAGCTACATGTCTCCACCCAGACGAGGTCACACCGCCTTCTACAATACTAATCCGACCCACGTAGTTTGACCCAAACCGACCTGCCACCCACTAACCAACCCGATTCGACCCTTTGTCCAAAGAAAATTGAATTGACTAGCCCACTATCAGAGTAGAAACCTTGACCTGCGACCTGCTCTTGCAGAATCCTCTCACGCATGGTACTTGCGCATGACTGTCGTGAGAAGAATATATGACGACGTTTGGTAACGAGCTGGCGAGTGTAAGATGATTTTTGGTCTGTTCGATTTCCTTTGCTAGATTTTTATCCTAATTATGGTTCTAACTATATTTTTTATGTGAAATAGGTCGTAATTGAGGAAAATCACTTCTTTTGGACACCCTCCTAGTGATAAAGAAATATCTCAACATATCTACTTCTCTATGTATGGCCCACACATGCAAACATGGGCCCACCAGGTAGGCTCACACACCCCTTGAGCTTGACTCGTCGGGATAGCACTCGCTAACAAGTTGTGCCATATACTATAGAGGGAAAGGGTAGGCATGACCTCATAACAAACATAAATGTCGTAAATAACTAGTCGTAATGTATACGTCTGTACTCATTATAATGGGAATGTATTATGGTGCACATGACACACAAATATGCATGAGGTTCTCATCGCTTTTAATCATGAAATATTATATGATGTAAGACAATCCTTCATTTATTTATAACATATTAAGTTTGTAAATTATGCTTACGTAATTCCTCTACAATATGTAACACATAACATAGTTGTCACGAGATTTAAGCATTATAGAATATCGTTTTCTTAACAACTTTGACATGATAACATCATAGCATAGCTTCTATGCATAGCACAAGTTATCATGGCTCACACAACATTTGAAGCATACCATATCATAGCATGACATAATATAGCACAATATGGAATAACATAGCATAGCATGACATAACACAACATAATATGAGATTATAAAATATATCGTAACATATCATTCATACATATGACACGTACAATGACAATGGGGGATGTATCTTCATACATAATACAATTCATCCAACGAAGCCGATCGTGGAGCTACTTACTTGGTTGACCTAGGCCAAAGTAACTAATTATTCTTGGTACTAGCGTAAATCTGCTCCTTAACGTCCAATTCAACCTGAGATCCATCTTCTTGATGATATCAGTTAAAACAAAATCATTGCAAAGATCAGTCACCTTGTATTCTAATTATTGAAGATAAAGAAATATCTCAACATATCTGCTTTAATCTCTTTTAATTTTCCCAAATCAAGTCTCTTGCTACATATTTAAGATTCTTAAAATTAAAAATCATGTGTAGCTGGTTTTGTATAATTTTCATTGAATATTTTAAGGTAAGACATCTTATATAGATGACGATAGCGTCGGTAAGAAGACCATGGAACTAGTGTTAGGGTAGCTGCCTTTATGTCTTTCTGTAGCCATTAGGTTAGAATACGACATTAAATTATTTTTCCTTTTTGCTTCAAATGCTACGTTATTTACTTTTCCACTTTACAACTAACCCTCTACAAGACTTCCCTGATCTCATGACTTCCCTGATGTGTTTTTAGAGAATGTACCGAGGATAGCTTCGTCCTGGACAGTTGATCTCTGCATAGAGCTTGAATTGGGTACAAATTCATATCACTTGGCCGACCCGTCACCCTGGACCANATGTATAATATCATGGATACAATTACACATGCTATATAGGGAGATAAATTTTATCAAGCACCTGGAGCGCAGATACACAGTCAATTACAACATACAAAGGCTATTTCAGATATACCTACAACAAGTGTGACAGTTCTCATGCCTATCCGATCATTCTAAGTTTTGGTCATACTAAATCTAACCTCATAGGATTTGATTTTACTAGCATGCNTGAATTGGGTACAAATTCATATCACTTGGCCGACCCGTCACCCTGGACCAATAACCCACGTGCCTACCCAACTTGACCTGGCTTCTAGGTCGCACGCATACTTTACTCTGACTCATTACCAACCCGACCCGATCGTGACCCGCACACGTCCACCTCCCCTGACTCTTAAAGGAAATAAGTGCTTTAATAGAATGTTTAAAGACAAGATTGTAAAGTGGATAGATAGGCTCCGAGAGGTTGGAATAGGGGTTTGATAACTGAGTAAATATCCTTTTGAACTTCCAAGCTTTTGTGTACCTCCATTTTGCCTTACAATAGAGAATGAGAAAAACAGTAAACATAAAGGGTAAAAAGAAACACAGTGAAGCAAATAATAATAATCTTAACAACACTAAACAGATGCAAAGGAAATTGTGAAATAAACAATATCAAATGAAGTTATATCACAACTAATGATAACTATTATAGGGTCGAGGTATATAGCTCTTGTTGTTCATAGACTTGAGTAGCTAGCTTAGCCTACGTAATGGTTAACTGGTGTCCAAGATTGAGGAACTATATCATAGAACTCTCTCTTTGTCATGAGGATGCATGGGTGTGTGCTCGCTTGTAGTCATCAATGAAATGTTAGTTGGTGAACTCTTCCCATATGATCACAAGTCACCGAGGTTGGGGGAGAAACCCCTGTGTGTGCCAACTCCATTGAGTACCTTTATGATCCTTGCCTTCTCATAGGACGGATCCACCGTGCAGGGTAATCAAACTAAACTATTAGGCTACACATTTTTAATTGACCCCATGTCTTGCTCAATGGTACTGTATTTGAGTGGAAAGAGAAGTAGAAACTCTGCAAACACTGTACCGACTGCTAATGGTTTCGGAGGCTACATTTGTCTTCCTAGGTTGCCATGGTGGTCTTCTAGGTCTCTAGGGTGGTGTGGCTGTCTTGACATGAACTCATGTCTCCAGGTTTCTCAGTTTTGACCCCTTGAATCTAGTTGGATTGGGAGCATTAGGGGTTGCACCCTTTGATCGTCTCTTACGATTGTAATGTGCTTGGAGTACGGGAAGCGTTTCATCCTAGGTCATGTTCTAGCCAAGTTGACACTAACACCCTAGTCTTATTCAATTTCTACTATCACTCTACGGATCATATATTTAACCACCTAGAGTTAATGTATAATATCATGGATACAATTACACATGCTATATAGGGAGATAAATTTTATCAAGCACCTGGAGCGCAGATACACAGTCAATTACAACATACAAAGGCTATTTCAGATATACCTACAACAAGTGTGACAGTTCTCATGCCTATCCGATCATTCTAAGTTTTGGTCATACTAAATCTAACCTCATAGGATTTGATTTTACTAGCATGCATGCATATCCAAGCTATCCCTACAAATATTACTTGCCTAGAAATTGAGTGGATACTTATATGATTTGTCTCATGCCTTCCGAGTTCAATTACTACTGAAAAAGTCACAAAAAATTCTTGAAATTCTCTGGTGGATTCTAATTCAGACAAAAAAAAAAATTGGTTAGCATTAAAATCGGCACAGAAACGGAGAAATGACACATGTATGTGGGTTTCTTCCTTCTTACTACAATTTTTTTCAGAAATCATAAGTGTTTCATTCCAATCTATTTTCTTTTCATTTTCGTAATTCTTGATTCATAACTCAAAACAATTTTGTTTTTCATCAATATTGAAGATTTCTAATAAAATTAACTCTTGTGAGCCAATAATTACCCTCTTCTTATTACCTTTGTATAAGAAATGATAATTCCTTCGTGATGAGTATCGTGAACGACTCTTGGCATAAAAATTATTATCGATTAGGATTTAGTCTCGCACAAAACCCTTACTATTCCAATTAAATTATATAAATCAAAAGATTAGTGAATTAGAGAGCCGCTTCTAACTCTGTTAACTTTTATAAATTATTATCAAATAGAATCTAGATCTTACATGAAATCTTCTCTTGCATCTCAATGAAGTTAGTAACAGGAATTCGAGATGAGATAATTGTCGTCCTTGGCCGAGCATGACTATGTTATGAGATATTTAACTATCTCCCACGTGCTTTTAGTACTCGAATCATGTTTAGTTTTTTTTTTTTTTTTTTT